>NC_088930.1:3405000-3435000 GCF_038396675.1 Hydra vulgaris | reverse complement strand
TATTTATTATTAAGTTATTTTCAATTTTTAAGAAATTTAACAAAAAATACTTACACTAATAAATTCACTTCCCTTTTCATTTATTGAATGAAACGCTTTCAATAGCTAAAATATTAAAAACATTTATTTGTAACCTTTTTATTAATATTTTTAAGTTGTTTTTTTAATTAGTTTAATTAAATTTTATTATAAAATAATATTTTAATTATATTTTGCTAGTGCTAAATATTATATTATGTATATTAGCGCTTATAGGAATTTTAGGTTTCCAATTTTTAACTCTAAACTGTTGTGGGATCACAGATGTCAAGTATGTCTGTGAAATCACAATACTATTCGCCTAATTGCTTCCCAAAAGTTTACAATGTGTTCCTTTTTTTAAAATTTTTTTCAGAATATTAATTTTATGTCATATTCTTATTTATAACATTCTTATTTTGTAAATTTTATTGTACAACTCTTAGGAAATGTGTTTTTTATATCAGAAAGTCTCTTGGAAATCTTTAACATATAAAAATATTTTGATAGTTACAAATTTAAAAAATCATTTACATTTTTCATTGATAACTTTCTTCTGGTGATGATTTCCAACCTAATTTTATTGCTTTTGTTATTTTTTTAATATCTTTTTCATTGTTTTTGTAAAGAAAACTAAGTATACAAGTATCTGGTCTTTCATTGTTTTTTATGGCTTGGAGGAGTAAAACATCATTGATTATAGGAAGATTTTTTTCCCATGGCGAACATAGGTTTGACGAAATTTCAAAACTTGAAATAGAAAAGGCATAAATGTCAGTTAACACCAAAAGTTTATTTGTATTTCGATCTTAAAGCTCTGGCGCTACATAACATATTGTTATTCCTTTTAGGCGGTCATTGATAGTGCATGTGTCTGTGTTTTTTATTGTTGTCATATCACCAAAATCTGATATTTTTATTATTAAATTTTGAATGGAACCACAGACCAACATGTTAGTTGGCTTGATGTCTCTCTGTATAATGTTTTTTTCGTGGAGGTACATTATTCCTTCGCAAGCTTGCGTTAAATATGATGTTCATTCAGTTAAATTAAAGTATTCATTATCATTAAAAATATTTATTAATTCTTTTAGAGAATAGACAAAAGTGTCATGGACATGAACACAGCATATTTCAAAACACAGAGCTGTTGGTCGAACACTGTACCCAATAAAGTTAACAATATTTTTATGCCAAATTTGTCTTAGCTCTTCACAGACTGTAAAAACTTGTTTTTTTGAGAACTGTGTCTTAAAAACTTTTACTGCTAACTGCTGTTTCCTTATGTTTGATGGGTATACTTTAGCAGCACTGCCTTCACCAATTAGCTGGTCAAAGTTAATTGATAGTTCTGGGATCTCCAGGTGTTGCACTTTTTTTTCCAATTCGCTAATTTTAAAAGTAAAAAAACTCTTTTTTTTTCAGATACAAACTGTACAAAGTTAGCTGTGTTGATAAATCAGGTTGCTGGTCAGACAGCTGATGCACAATCCAAATAGCTAAAGAAATAAATGTCATATTCAATTAATAGTATTTTCAATCATTATAACATCTTAAAATCATTTTTTTTTATACATGTTAAGGTGAATGTTTATAAAAAAAGAAGCTAAGTTAATATATTTTGGGATTTGATGATTTTTTTCTTGTTAAAATATATTTTACAATATTCTTGTTACAATATTTTTTCTTGTTACAATATTTTTTATAAAAAATTTCAATTTATAAATCCAAAATAATAATTTTTTAAAAACACACATAAAACTATTTAATTCAAGTGTGGCTTTTGGTCAAATGCGCATTTTTTAACAGCTGTTTTATCATAATTTCAATAGGATTTAATATGCTGTTATTAGTTTTTATACTTGATTTATAGTGAGAAATAAACGAAAAGCTCCTTTTCGACATCAAAATTTGCTGGGTCAAAGATTTTCGAAGCCTGTTTACACTGAAAGTTTTTGTTTTTATCAGTGACTGAAGTAATAATTTTCTAATTTTTAAGGCCTATTTTCACTGAATTTTTTTTCAGTTTTTAGATATATATTTTTTGTTGATAACAATTAAAAATTAATATATGGGGGGTGGGGGATCTTAATAAACTTAGGATGGATGGTTTAATAACTTTTGGGAAATTTAATAAATTTCCCAAAAGTTATTAAACTTTCCCCCTCCCCCATTTTATCAAAGACTCAAGATTTTCGTTTTATCTATTATTTTATATATTTTTATCTTTTTGTTTGATTTAACTCTACCAATTAAAAAAAAAATCAAAAATATATATAATGATCAGATGAAAAGATAATTCCATTATTACTAAATCAGCTTTTAGTTTGTTTAGTCGGTAATAATAAAATTTTTTAGTTAAAATTACATTTTTTAGTCAGCCCGCTTGCATATTTTGAAACCCTATACATACTCTTATATGAGTATGTATAGGGTTTCATATGAAATATGAGCAATCTGATTTGCTGATTTTGAAGGAGAGGCAAGTGCGCTTTTGTTGAAAAATATAATTAAAATCAAAGCAAGCAGACTTGAAAATAAATTTCAAACAAATGATAAACTAAGTTTATCAATACAAGTCTTGTTTTATTTATTTTATTTTAGTACTCTTCAGAGCATTTAATATCAAAATCAATCGGTATCAAAATCTGTTCGAACAAGAGAACTTTCACTCGTAAAATCTCAAATTTTTAATAAAGTTTATCTGGTCATGGAGATTTTATCTGTTGTTTATTGTATGCAATAAAAAATGTTTTTAAAATAAATTAGAAAAAATCTATAAATGTGTTTCTCATTAAATATATTGTCCCTGCCTTGAAGCATACTCAAAAACAAAGTTTATACACAGTTTTGCCAGACTACTGGTGAAGATATGCAGTTTTACCAGACTACTGTTGAAGAACTTTATTTATTTGATTATAAAGTGTCGAGCATTAGAGTCGTTGATTATAAAGTGTCGAGCATTAGAGTGTTTTCAAAATAAAAATTGTGCTGATTGCAAAACTTACATAATCCACGTGAATATATGATTTCTAAGAAGATTTTGTTTTTTTATTACATAACTCTAATAAAACATCATCCTTAAACCATTAAACACTTAGTGAAGATTTAAAAGGTTTGGCAGGCTGCCTTTACTTATATAAAAAAGATGACTTTTGGATATTGACACTCGATTTGGAAACTTAACAAAATAAGTAAAATAAGTATTGTTTGTACAGTTGCACACTGACATTACAAGCAAAAAGAATTATTGATAGATTATGGCATCAAAAAAATGCAAATGGCTATGTCCTTTTTTTGTATTGTAATAATTGAAAAAAAATTAAATTAAAATAACTTTTTAAAAAAGTTATAAAAATTAGACAAATTTATTGAAAAAGAGTAATGAATAAAAGATAATAAAATTATTAGAAAACGGAACTGATTTTTTGACAAACCTAACTAAAGCCATTTTAGGTTAAACAGCAATGTTTTTTTGTTTAATCTAAAATGGCTTTAGTTAGGTTTTAGCCTTCATGATTAGTAAAAATATTTATTTATTGTAGTAAAACTATCTGAGGTATCATTATTCCAGAGCTAACAAATTTTTATTTTTGTTCTTCAAAAGTATTTAATGTAAAATAATGTTATATGATAATCTAGTAAGTATAAATTTATTAAAGTTTATTCTTTTATTTAAAATTATTTAAAATCCATTGTTGTTAGAGGGTAATTTTTTATTATTTTCTTTACCAATCATAGAATACAATAACCAGTATTTTGTTTAATTTAACAGCTATATCTAACAAACGTGTTTTGTCTGTAAAGTCTTTAAATATGTAATAATGTAAATTCTTTTAATTTGTAATAATGTAAATTCTTTTAATATGTAAACTCTTTAAATAGTACATTCAACATGATTTTGCATGTGTGCAATTTTCTTTTTTCTACCTCTTTACCCTTAGGTTTCCATTAAGGTGGGCATGTTAAGAGTTATTTCATTAGGTGATTAACTAACTTTTTGCAATTACTATACACTATAAATACAAATATTTGGCAATTTAAACATCAATTTTTTTCTGATAATTTATAATGCTACAACATTTTCTAATCTGTTAATTACTTGTTAATTATAACAACCTTTTATTTTTATAGAGGTAAACATATAAGTTTTTGCAAAAAGAAAATTTTTACTGATGTTCTAAAGAACTAGCTTACATGTTCCATGTGAATCTTGTAACCTAAATTTTGAGAAGGCTGGTTAGGGGAACTTCTAAAGGAATACTTTTAAATTCTCCATAAAAGTGTGGTATGTTAAGAGTTATTTTTTTACCAAAAGTTTTGGTAATCATTTTGCTATATCAAAACAAACTTGTAGACATCAGGTCATAGACTTAATGCTACAATGTTTTGTTAATCTTTTATTGCAATACAATACTTAGGCCAATCCAAATCAGCTATTGCTTACAATTGCTTTTAATTTGAGAATATTGCAAATTACCTAGGCTAGCTATAACAACCAACTACCAATTTTCTCAAAATTAAAGTTTTAGTAATGTATATAATTTATATATTATATAATTTATATCTTAATTACTCCAATTAAGACAAAGTTCTGAAAAGCTATAAGGTAATTTTATTTTTATATTTTTCTAGCTGAATGATAGAACTGAATGTGAAAAAAGTTATAGCAAGTTACTAATATTCTATTTATTTTATTGAATTATAAAACTGTTTTGAAAAATCTATCGTATGAGAATCGCAGCATAGTCAAATTTCATCATTTGGTTTCATCGAAGTTATTAAAACCGTTATTAATTTTATATCACAGTTATCAAAATCGTTAGAGAAACTAACTATTTTTTCAAAACCTTTGTTTTTCAAGAAAATGTTTTGAAAAGCACGGATGTTTTGATTTGTAAAATTTTGTAAATGTGTAACTACTTTAATGAACAAAATTTGATAGAAAAATCAAATTTTCGGTTATTATTATTTGATTTTTTTATGCGATTATTTATTTTATTTTTTTTTTGTAAGCATTCAATACGCTTTTTGACATTTTTTTTATATTTTAACAAACGTGTATTGCCTCTATTTCGAAATCAGTTAATCAGATTACGCCTATTCTGAGCCTGTATAGTGTTTCACAATATGCAGCCCGCTTCATATAAACAGCCTCTTAGTTACGATTCTGTAAAATACACTTTTTATTTTTAACTTAGTTCGTTCGCGTTCCTTAAATAGGAACTTCGTTAACGCGTTCCTTAAATAGGAAGTATCATACGCTATATACAAGTAAGTATTGTTTAATCTTAAATTATCATTTGAATCGTTTAAGTTTTATGTAGAAATGTTTAATAATTTAAAAATCTATATTAATTTTATGTAGAAATGTCAAGATTTATGAAAAATGCTAATAGAAATGTTTAATAGTTTAAAAATGTTTAAGATATTTTGGTTCGGCTTTGTTTTTTAAAATTAATTTTTTTTTATTATTAGTTTAAAAGATTGGAGCATTAATAAAGCTTAAGGTTCGTGTCTATTTTTTTAATTGCAGTTTATATTGCATCTTCGCAGTTAACGAAAATGATAATTTTTGTGTTTTATGCAAAAAGTCTAGGGCTTTGTTTGTATTTTTCGTTGTTTATTTATTTATTCAAATGTTTTTTCTTTTAAAAAAAATATTTTTCGTTTTTAAAAAAGGAATAAATTTTATTATTTGTTTTCAAATAATATTTGTTAACAGACTTGTTTCAGTTTTCTATCGAGCTTACCAATTTTTCAGTATTGTTTTTTAAGTTATTTAATCCATCATAAAGTTTTTGTGATATCAGCCAGTGTTCTTTAATTGATTAAATTAAGTTGAAAAAAAGTATCAAAACAGTAACAGCTAAGTAAATTATTTATTTTTTCAAGAAGAAATAAAAACTTATTTCTTAAAATTTATGTTTAATTTGTATATTTTCTAAACTAAGAGCAATTATATTTATTTATGGAATGAATAGTTACTTTATTTAAAATATTTATTTTATAAATAAAACACTGCATTGCTATATTTAATGGTGTTAAAGGTGCCTCATTCACACAGTCTTTGCGCATTATATGTTTGAATATGTTACTGTGTTCACATTAAATATGTTTCATATATTCATAAAAGTTTTTACGCGGGGAGTGTTTTGATTTAGTTAGTTTTTTCTCAAAGTACCGTAAGTTATATTAAGTCTCTAAGTTTTATTAGGTTATATGAAGATTTGTGTTATACGAAGAATACGTGATATTTACGTAATTATCGATAACCCTTAGTATGTCACGTATTGTTTCAATAGCCATCATAAGATGACATTTAATTTTAACTTTAGAGAAACAAGTTTAATTTTTTTAGTTGATTATAAGAGACCTGGCGTCAATATTTGCTAACATTGATCAATTTGAGGCAATCAAAACGGAATGAATTAAAACACAACAACAAAAGTATTATTTTAATTTTGCTACCTTTTTCTTTACTTTAAAACGTTTTAAATTTTTAAACAAGTAAAATTAGTAGTAAGAACTCTTTAGTATATTGTTATAGTCATAAATGTATTTTTCCTGACTTTAATATCTTATTAACCTATCACGTTTAGTTTATTACCTCATTTATTAAGTTACTTTAAGTAATTGATTTTTCCATTTTGGCATTATAGAGTTATAGCACTATTTTAGTATTTTAAATTGTCTATCGTTAGATATACCACACAAATTTAATAAATTAATTATTAATGAGTTTTTAAAAAAAAAAAAACTTTTCAACGCAAATATTTGTTCATTATCTCAAAATGATGTTTTGGACATTTCCCTTGTATACTGACGATATTAAACTCTTCATTATTTTATTAAATTGTTTTTATGATTGTCTAGATCATTTTGAATGTTTTTACTTTTGCTATTAGTTTAGATATATTTTTAGTTGTGATTAAATTATCTTTAAGTAATCATTGTTAGCAAAGATTTTATTTATAAAATATTAATTTAAAAAAAAATAAAAAACTTGCAATAAAAAAATGTTTTCCTAATCGTTTTTCTTATCGTTGCTTCTTTTTATAAGTTAAATGTTAATATATGAGGCTAATGATTAGTTGCATTGAGACTTTCTTGCTTCTCCACTATTGTATTATATACTGTAAACATGATATTGATATTGCTTTTTTTTTTTCTTTTTTTTTTTTTAGGAGTTTGGATATATATAAAGACAAAATTTAGCGACAAACTTCGAGAAAATCTACAACTTGAATATACTGAGTTTTTAAAATATCTGCTGAATTAAAAAAATGATATGTGACTGACTGCCGTGTTATTATTCAACGGCTAGATTGTAATACCTGTCTTTTTTAGAAAAATGGCTTATCATATTTATCCATATATATTATATATCATCATTATACTTTAAAATGCGTTTAAAAAAATTAGAAGAAATGCTTCAGCGGCAAACAAGTTGTCATTCTTATATAATACGTGGAATATAAAAACTTTTCAGCAGATTTGTCTTTATTTCTTAGCAGAATTATGTTTTATGTCCTTTTTTCGATATTTTGAAAGCGTAACGTTATATTTTGCAAAATTTCAATCCAAATGAATCTAAGTCTATTTTTTTGATAATAGTAGGAGCGCGTTTAATATTTGGGGTTGTCCCGTCAATTAATAAAATAAAGAATTTTGAGCGCCACCACCATTGTATAATTTGACCCTTAAATTAACCGTTAAACTGAAGATCTAACCATTTCTTTCTACATTTTTATTATTACCATAAATATGAATAAGGGATCGTTCATAAAGTACATACGCTCGGAGGGGAAGATGGGGTTTGCAATTGGCGTAAATAAGATGGGCAGTGGGTCAATCATAAAAGTAAGTAGACTAAATTTTAAAAAAAATATCATAAAAAGTTGGGTGGATGTGTTAAAAGCGGAGGTACTTTTAGGGAGGAAGAGGGTACACAAAAGAGCGTATGGGAAAATGCGGGGAGGGGAGGTCGAATTAAAAGCGTTCGCGCTTTATGAACAACCCTGAATATTAGGGAATAATTAATATCGAAAATATAAATAAAATAATGATTTTGTAATTACTTCTTATGTTCTAATTTATAAACTATCAAAGCTAAAAAATTTGTAAAAAGTGTAGTTTGGCTTTAGGCACGTCCATTAATTTATCATGTAGATAGATTTAAAAATAATTAACTTAAAAGGTATTTTAAACGCAAATATATGTTTATTTATATATATTATAACATATATATGTTTATTTATATATATTATAACATATATATGTTATAATATATATAAATATATTACTTTATTAATTTCTTTTATTAACACATATATATATACTTATGTAAAAAAAAACAAAATGTTCTTTAAATTGTAATTAATTAACGTAAATTAATTTTTGTAATGTTGATAATTAATGTAAATTATTTTTTTTATTATTAAATAAATGAAATTTAAATGAATGCAATTTTACTTTTTTTCTTCCTCTTTTTTTCTTTTTTCTTTCATAAATGGTTTTAGGCAAAAAAACTTTTCCTTTCAGAAATGTTGGAAATTCGATTTAAAAATCGAAATTTTTGAGCGCCTAAAATATTTCTAATAGGCGGGAAACTTTGGACATTTTACCCAAAGAACCCATACAAAATCCATTCAAAAAATTTTCTTACCTTGATATAAAAAGGCATTATCGAAAGCAAAGTGTACACTTTGATTTTTTTAATTATTATTATTGAAGTTTCTACTTGAAATAAAGAAAAAATTTTGATCATTAGATCGCATTTTTAACTATAAAGATATTTCAGTTATATCATAATAATAAAAGGAATAATTAAAACTATTAAAAGTATTTAATTTTATATAAAAATAATCAAGTAAATTAAATTTAAAAAACTTAAATTGGCGGGAAATTCTTAGATTTGTCAATTTACAATAAAAATATAGCTATATCATTAAGTAATTCACTCAAATTGTTTATAAAACTTACAAGCCATTTTTGTAAACTAAGTAGTTTATTTTATAACATATAGGATTTGCAGTATTTTAAATTCTTTATTGAAGTACTTTTTTATAATGATTTTAAGGTGCTTCACCATTAAACAAGTAAAAAAAATTGGTTTTTTCGACTTTTTAAATTAAGTGAAAAATTGACAGAAGTCTCACGAGAGAAAAAAATTACATATCTAAGCTGAAAAACATAAACTTTCTTAATTATTTTAGGTCACTATGTGTTTATTTAAAAAATTAAATTTTATAGAAACGTTGCTTAGGGGGAATTTTCTTGAAGTACTTTCTCTAATATATACTTATTTACTGAAACAAATATTTTTAGCCTGGTGGCTGTACAACCAATTATAAACTAATTTTTATCTTTATTTTCATTTTTTGAAAAAATCACTTTTGTTCTCAAAGTTTCTCAAATATTTTATAATATTGTCAAAACGCTTTGAACTTTTTCCAAAAAATTTTAAAATTGGTATGACTACTATGTGAACCTCAATCAAACATTTACTAGAATATAATTAATTTTTTAATTTTTATGGTAGAGAAGTACCATTTAATCTTAATAAAATTTTAACATTATTCTTGAAGAAGAGAGGCCAGTTAGGCAATTAAATAATTTCAATAACTACGCATTGCATGACAAGACATCTAATGAATGAAAGTTAAGTAGTTAAAATGCACAGGAGAGAGTGATTATATTGCAATCGACTATGATGCATGGGCATTTTTCTATTTGTAACCAAAAAAGTTTAAAAAAAAAATATTATTTTACTCTTAGGTTCTTCGAAGTTTTTATCTGCATCTCTTATGAGTTAATATTTAACCAAATTATAGGTCTTTTTATCCGATATCCAACTGTTCTTTTTAAAATCTAACTAATGGTCACTTAGTCTAATAGGGATAAGTTAAGCATATTTGACAACAATTTATATTTCTTGCTTTTTAAAATTTTCTCTTACATCATTAAAGTGTATAAATTCGCAACGGTTAGTTTTGGTTCCAAATCATAAAGTCGAGGTTCGATACCAACTCTGGTCAGACAAGCAACCTTGGTAAGGAAGGAGGCATAAGTTTTCTAGTTAAATGCTCTTACGTTATATGCTTTACCACAGAGTGGTACTTCGTGACAAGACCGTGAGGACTTCTTGAAGTGCTTTAAGTACCACGCAAAATATAAAAGATTTATAAACTATAGACACGCTTAAATTCTATACCATGCAAGTTACGCCTAAATTCTATACCATGCATATTCGTTTATCCATTGATACCCTGTTGAGGCAGGTTAATCAGCCCAATAAACTTTAGACAATATCTTCTCAATCAAATGAGATGAAAGTACTATTTTTAAATTAACATTTCGCAGAATAAACCATAATTCTAATAGGAAAAATTTATTTAAATCCGAAGCACCGTTCATCATCTTTCTTAGATTTAGTAAAAGTTTTTTAGCAATACCCCTAACCCTGACCTTAATGTGCCATAAATATTGTTTAAACTCTTAAACAACCAAGAGACAAAGAAAATGGTCAGACTAAAAGTTAAAGTTCGAGTTATTGATTTTTATGGAAAACCTGATTTAAAGGAAAATTTTAAAAATACTTCGAGTTACTTGAAGTTCGAGGGTTACTTTTATCGGGATTTTACAGTTATACTATATTAAAAAGGTTTTTAAATAAGATATTGAGGAATTTTTAAAGATAAACTTGACAATCTATCACAGAGTAACGTAGAAAAGCATTTAACCTGAATGTGCACTCCTTCTTTCATATCGGTGTCGCAAGATTGTTTAGCCAGAGCTAACGTCGAACCTCTTGATTATGCGCCATAACTCTGCCCACTTCGCCACGGCTACTGTTTTATGAATTTTGGTTTTCCAATCTAGACTTAAAATTCTTAAGTCGATTAGATATAGAAAGAAAATGTGCAATTTTTAAAGATTTTAAAATATGTTTTACAGCAAGTCAACTAATATTATTCGAAATTCATCATTTATTCAGTATTGTATAATAGTTGGATTAGTCAATGAATAAATATTTTTCTTACTTTTTTTTTGCACCACATACTCTTCAACGACGGTAGTAGTGTAGCAATAAAGCGCTTGCATCATTAGCTTGAAGTTCCAAATTCGATCCATACCACGTCTAAAAACACCACGCTCAATTTGTTTTTCCGCGTTGCGGTTTTGTTTGTCAAGGTTTGTTTATCGGAGTTAAAAGGGTTGAGAGTAGTTTGTTACCACATTAAAAAAAAAGAAAATAGGCTCCTTGATTTTAGTGGCTGTCTCGACATTGGGGAAATGAATAACATAAAAAAAAATATATATTTGAAAAAGTATAGTTTTTTAAGCAATGCGATAAATTCATACTCATTAAAACACCTGAAAAATTTAGAAACTTAATGAGAAGAATAAGGAGATTTATGTTTACATTATTGTATTGTCGTATTTGATACCAACATCAAAGTTATATTAAAATATCAGTATCATATCTATAAAAAACTACTTGTAGTAATATCAACGAGCCTCTCAGCACAATTACAAAAATATTACATTAATACAAAAAGGTTTATGTTCAATTTAGATTTTGACAAACAAAAATATCATATCATTGTGAAAAATCAGATTGTCACGTGACATTAGATTACCCGATTATCATATATCTGATGCATCACGTGGTTTATCAGAATACTCGTGGTAAACCAGATTATCAATTTACTTTGTGGTAAGTCTTAAGGTATATAAAAATCAAGTTTTATGTTTACAGCGGTTCATAAAAAACACTTCTGAAGTATGAAAATTCAAAATTAATAGCGCAACTACGCGAAGTTTTCAAATCTTTTAATTTTTCCAAGCCAGATCTTTGTGATTTAAACTTCCAATTGAGCTGGGTTTTAACTACTGCACGGTCATCATCAAAACCAAGACATTTTTTGATGAAGTCTCAATTCTATTATTGAATTGTCATTTAGTTTAAGATGCCGTTGAAAGTATTTTCTATTCCCTTCTCTGGTGTCTAATGGTAAAAAAAACTTTCCAATCTCTAAATACTCAAATTTATATATTCGGATTCCCTATAATTACTTCAATATATTTACACTCCATTACGTTACAATTATGTTACTTAATATAATGTAACGTATAATATATAAAACATAACATTATTTAACGTAGTTTAACAAGTTTAACAAAGTAAAACGTAATTTAACAAGTAATGTTTCTTATCATAAAAATCTCTTCAAAAGTAAAAATAAAACAATTGTTTTTTTAAATATAAACATTCTATTGTAAAGGAAACTCCTAGAACACTATGAAGTTTTATCGATAAATGATACATCATAGTTTTAGAGTTATATCATAGTTTTAAATGATATATCAAGTTTTATATAAGATATATCATAGAGTACCACTTTAAATGGTTAAATAAAATCTAATTTATAAACATATATAGTCAAAAGTGCTTAAAAAATATAAAGTCACATAACTTTTTTAGTATAAATTATATTCTTAAGTTTAATACATCGTGACGTTAGAATTATCTTGTTTTATCTCCACATTTTTTGACTTTTGAGATAAAACGATTAAAAAGAAAGACTTTAGGAGACGGCATATAAATTTTTTTTTAAAACTGTTTTTTTCGCAACTTTTTTACTTTTAACTTAGGTTTCAATGCAATAGAAAAACATTATTCTGAGGTACACAACACTATCAATAACTCAAATTTTTCAAAAAGTGGAGAACAAGATAATTCTAACGTCCACTTGATGTTTGTCGGACATCCACTTGATGTTTATCGAATGTCTTGAGATGTCCAATGCCCATTGTTCTTGAGCAAAATTAAATAGTTTTAAAAGTAACATTTTCAAAAATGTTTATATGTCATTCCCAAAAAAAATGCTTTGGAGGTATGAATACACATATATATTTATATTCATACCTCCAAAGTTTTTATGGCCCTAAGTTTAGAAAAACTATCGAAATGCTTTTTATAAAACCGTTTTTTAAATTTGGGTCTATTTATAGTCATTTTAAACAACTAGGAATAAATCTAAACTAAAAAGTTTTAGCAAACAAGGTGTTTATTAAGTAGGATGCAGCTGCGGAAGGCCTTATTTAGATAAAACAGTTTAAACTTTATTAAGAATATTTTAACTTGCAAAATAATTTAAGATTGTAAATGTGGTTCCTCTATAATATCTTAGCATAAAAAACTCTACCAAGGAGCAATAAAATGGGATACAACATAATTAATCAAATTATCTCATTTCAACATATTCGTTGTATAGGCTAGTTTGGCGCTTAACCATCCATATATACAAAGACTTTGAGAATAGACAAGAAAATTAACAAGACAATAGAACAACGAAAGAAGTTATGACAGAAGGTTTCAAAAAAGACTTCGAAGCGTAGATAAATGCGCAGTTTTGAAAATTAAAAAAATATATTGTCAAGATTTTAAAAAGTGCTTTTTAGTTTTATATTTTTAAATAGCAAACTAACTAGTTATTAGCTTTACAGCAGTTTCAAAGACATTAAAACGCAATGTTTTAAAAATGCGTTTTAATGTCTTCAAAACTGGTAATAAAAATTTTAAAGCCAGTTTGTTTTTTGTTTTGTTTTATATTAGTGTTATACTTGATAACAAGGGTATCTATATTTCCTTCGCCGTGCCGTAGCAAGCCAAAACGACGCCCGGTGCGAGGCTGAAGTTTGACGGTCCCTCCCCCCCCCCCTCCCTTCAAAAAAAAAAAAAAATTAATTAATAATAATAATAAAAGTTCAAGCTAATTTTCATTTTTATTAAACTTCAATAATAACAATGTTTCAATATTTTTCAAATATAATTATAAGTTTACTCTTCTGGCCTTCAGTAATGCGAAATCATTTATAACATCTTCATAATTAAGTGAGCTTGTCAGTGTTGATGTAATTGATGGTGATAGACAAATTTGATAATCTGTCTCGGCCCATTGAAGACCTTTAATAGTTTTTTATTATCTTCAACTTAACAAAACTTCTTTCACAAGATGCAACTGTCACTGTTCACAATTAAAAAATGAGTTTCATTTGTGTAGAAAGTCAATATTCTTATTTTATTTACAACTAAAATTTAATCTCAGTAATATAAGAAAAACTAAAAAAACATAACAAAAATAACAAAAGTATTGTTTAAATTTAACTACATTTTATATAACAATTTGATATTTGATATATACTTAATATAATTAAACAAAAACTTAAAGGAAAGTTTACTAAAATATATAAATAAAAAACATCTAAAATTAACATAACAAAAACGTTAAAATTATTAATCTTGATGCAATGCAATGAAATCTGGATAAACGGTAAAATTGCAAGTTAGTTGATGCGATGTCACATACATTCATTCATACATTCATTGTATTTACTTTCAACAATCTGTTTTTAAAATTACCTCCCCCATTTCTATTTGATGCAGAAGTTAAAATAGTTTATTGTGACGCATATGCAAAAATCATATATATATAATAATTATTTATTTATGAGTAATGAAATAATACAATGATGATAATCCGTCCAGTGCGACTGCACCTCTCGCCCACCCAGGCTCTGTTTTCTCGTACATTTTATTCTCACTCATCTTATCTTATCCGTTTTTTTTTTCGTTTTTTTTCGTTTATATCTGTTTTACTTCTTTATTATTTTTTTTCTGACTCCAATTTTTTTAATATTATTGTTCCTATTACTTTTTTTTATTACTTGTGTTATTGTAGTTTATTTCAGTATTTCCTTGACTTAATATTTTTGTATTTTATTTGTTTATTAAGGTCCATTGACAAGTTTTTAATTATATCAGTAACATCGAACTTAACTTTATAAATTGTAATTAAGTTTGCAATTTTTAATTTTATGGTTAAATAAATAGAAATGGATAATAATATTCTACAACTTTTCCAACGCAGAAACGCAAATTTTTACAATGAACAATTTTGACTTGCAATAATTTAAAACAGATTCATTTAAAACTTGAAACTTTGAAAAAAGAGTTTCACTGCGATACACATAAATATTAGAAGTATAAATAAATTGTTTGACAACCACAACCTAAAACAGTTCATAATACAATGTTTTTATTTATTTAGATGATTTTCCTAAAATAAACATGGTGCTCCGATAAATCACCTCAAGCAAGGTTCAAACTGCAGATTATACACTAATATCTTCTGAAAGAGAAAAAACAATAAAAGAGTAGGATGAATTACAGGAGGAATATCCGAAATGATCAAGCGAATAAAGTAGGAAAAGTCCTATGTTGACAACGAATCTTTACAACTGAGACAATCAAAAAACCTTTTAGTCTATATTTTAGTCAATAAAAATTTAAAAAGTATTTTAGTTTTCACCTGTTTTAAACTGTTATGTTGTAGGCGAAATAAGCAAAACTTCAAATTACTCGAAAAAAATCTTCTACGGAATAAATAATGATGGGAGAAAAATATTCTGTATATTAGATCTAAGCATTAACTGTTAAAATTACAAAAAAAATGCGTCTACAAAACTCGTTTCCGATATAATACTTTAGATATGTATCTTTTAAGTCGTCAATAAACTCATTCTTTTTTAGAAGTCTCCCTAAGGTGGTAGTCGACCTTAAGGTGGTACATCCCCATTAATTTTAAAATTTTTTAGAAAAAATCAATTTTTTGAAAATTGGTTTTTTAAATTCAAAATTTTTTATAGAACAATATTATTAATACAATTATGTGTTTTGTGGCCATAGTAAATTGAGAAGTCCGTAGCAACGCCATAGCAACGCATTTTAAAACAAAAAATGTAAACTTGCTCAAGCTTATAAACATCAATAACTCTTTTCTACTGCAGCTTGTTTATTTTGTGCTTCATGTTTATTTTAAAAGCTATAACTTGAACTACTAATGTGAACATGTATCAAATGTATCGTGCTTGCATGCTGTTTTAATTTGTTAATGTTCTTACAAATAAATAGCTAAATAAGATATGGGACGTTCTATTGCTCGAACTAAAAAAAGAAAGTTTTCTTGCAATCAACACCTAAAATTTTCAAAGTTTATTCAGCTTGATACATCAATTTCTGATCCAAGTTATCAGCAAGCTCCAGAAAAATAGTAAACACTGAAATATCTGGAAGTCAAAAAAATTACAACATCATTATAAACTTTAATATTTTAAAACTAATGGTTAGTGAGTTTAAATGCACCGAATGTGGAAATGAAGTTTGTTTAGAAAATGATTTAAAAAGCAAGAAAGGGTTTTGTTTTTATTTAACTTTACAGTGCCTTTGTTGCCAATTTAGCAAAGGATGGCACACGTCTCAGTTTTCTACTAAAAAATCTAAAAGTACTCCAGGTGTTCCTACTGCATCAGTTAATTTTCAAGTCGTTACTGCTTTTCGTGAAATTGGTAAAGATTATTAATCTATATGCAAATTTGCTGCAGTAATGAACATGCCATCTCCTATGAATTTTAAATACTATAGTGCAATAAATAACAATTTGTTAAATATTTATAATGAAGTTGCTTCTGCAAGTATGTTAAGCGCAGCCAATGAAACCAAAGATATTATTTCTAAATCAAGCAATGTTAATGATGTTTCTGCTTGCCAGGTTTCTGTTGATGGTACCTGGCAAAAGAGAGGCCATCAATCTTTAACAGGTATTGTCACTGCAATATCAAGAGAGAATGGAAAATGTCTTGATTCAATTTTGTTAACTAAGTTCTGCAAAGCTTCTAGTTATTGGAACAAAAAAAAGTCAACACCAGGTTATCAAAATTGGAAAATAAATCATGTTTGTGAAGCTAACCACAATAAATCATCAGGATCCATGGAAGCTTCTGGTGCTGTTTCAATTTTTCAACGGTCAATTGAAAAGCATGGTTTGAGATCTGAAGGATATATTGGAGACGGTGACAGCTCAGCATATAATGATGTTGTTGCAAGTAATCCATATCCATGTTTTGAAATAAACAGACTTTATTGTGTTGGACATTACCAAAAGAGACTTGGAAATCGTGCGCGTAACCTTAGAGTGACACTTAAATGTCAGTTTCTTTCAGGTGGAAAAAAAATAGATGGAAAAGGTCGACTGAAAGATAAAGCCATAAATACGCTTCAAAATTATTTTGGTATGGCTATTCGTCAAAATGTGAATAACCTATATGCAATGAAAAAAGGTGCTTGGGCTGTTTTATTTCACAACAGTGACATAAGTATAGAGTCAGAGAGACACAAATTTTTCCCACGAACTAGAACTAGTTGGTGTTTGTGGCAGAGTAATAAAGTAACAGGTGAAACAACATACAAACTAAATTAAGCTTACCATTAGCAATTAAAGCAGTACTTATGCCTATATTTACAGATTTGACAAATGAAACATTATTATCAAAATGTTTGCACGGACAAACTCAAAATAACAATGAAAGTCTGAATGCCATAACATGGAAAAGATGTCCTAAAGATTTTTTTATTGGGAAAAAAGTTCTTGAGATTAGTATGAACTCAGCTATTATAGCATTTAATGATTGAAGCACAGTAGTTGAAAAAGTAATTAGTGCTGGAGGTATCGAACCAAGTATATTTATGCAGGAAGGACTTCGTAAATTGGACTGCAACCGAATTAAAAAATGAATCACAAATCAAGTGCTAAAGGTAAAATAAGGAGAAAACAGCTTAGAGCCATCAAAAAAGGTTACATAGATATTGAAAATGAACTGGAAAAGGACCCACAATATAATAGTGGAGGTTTTTAATTGGGCTCGTGCTTTTTTTCCTAATATAACGAACTTTTATTTTGATTTTTGTGTTTTTCTCAAAATGTCATTTTTACCAAATACCTAAATTTTAAAACGCAATACTTTCAGTTTGGGACCATATGCTGACTTAAAATTTTCAGGGTGTTTTTGTTATAAATTGACTTAGGTAATGAACCAAAACTACAAATAAATATGATGTATAAGTATGTTTAAAATCTTTTTTTCTTGCTTCTTTTGTTGAAAATTTTCTTAAATATATAGAAAATTATTTTTAAAATGTTCTATGCATCTTTGATGCATGATTTTGGTTCATAACCTCTTCATACCTTTTAGGAACATAGTGTAAAAATTTCAGAGTTAAAAGATATATAGAACTGGAGATATCTTGTTTTAAATTGCACCCATATTTTGGCAATTCATATGGAATAAGTGAGGCAAAAGTTGGGCAATCGAGATTTCTTATTTAAAAAAAAATCAGCATACTTGTTTTAACTTGTGTATTGTAGTTTTAATTTTGTATTGATTATTTTAAGGAAATTTTTTAGAATGGGGCTGTACTACCTTAAAATATGAAAATTTCAAAATTTAAGAAATTAAAAAAAAGGTAGATTCAATAATAATAAAAAAATATATATGGTGTTTTTAAATGAACATTTGACTTACAGAAATCATTCTATAAAAAACCTGAATAATTTCAAAAACAAACTGCAAATAGAACGATAAGATAACGTTTGTTTATTAACAGATCCTAATATTGCGTTTGATAATTTCTCCAGCACATTTCAAAATATTTTTGATAATAAATGCCCAAAAATAACTACAGAAATAAAAAACAAAGGGTATTAGAATCCATGTATGACAATAACTTTAATTAAAACATCAAAAAGAAAACAAAAACTTTACGTTAAATTTTTAAAATCAAAAAATAAAGATGATGAAAAAATTTACAAAAATTATAAAAAATTTTTTCAACATAATATAAAAGAAGCAAAAATAAAATATTTTTCTAATCAACTTGATCGGCATAAGTTCGATATAAAAAAGACTCGGGCTGTTATAAAACAACTAACAGGAAGAGAAAAAAAGAAGCATACTTGCTTACCACAAAAATTAATTTCCAATAAAAAAATTATAACAAGTGAAACAAGTATATCTCAAGAATTTAAAAAATATTTTGTTAATGTAGGCCCACCTCTCTTGCTTCTCACATTGCGCAATCAAATAAAACATTTAATAATTTTTTGGAAGAAAAACCCAACACTAGCATAAATAATGAAAAGATAACTAAACTTGAATTTAATAACGCAATTATTGAACTTAAACGCAACAAGTCATGTGGATATGATGGAATTTCCAGTAATGTAGCTATTTATGTTATGGACAGCATTAGTAAACCATTATTTTATTTAATATCATCTTCATTTGAAAATAGTATATTCCCTGACAAACTTAAATTAGCCAAAATTAATCCCATTTAAAAAAAGGTGATTGCAATAATGTTTCTCACTACCGAACTATTTCTCTACTCCCAGTTTTTTCAAAAGTATATTAGAGAGTAATTTATAATAGAGTTAATTAGTACTTTACATTAAACATTTTATTATACAAAAATCAATTTGTATTTCAAAGCTATTGCTCTACTGAACATGCTTTTATTAAACTTGCTCACAAAATATATAAATCGTTTGATAGTGATGAACTGGTATAAGGAGTTTTTATTGATCTTTCCAAGGCCTTTGATACAGCTGATCACAGTATTTTACTTACCAAGCTAAATATTACGACATAATAGGCTCAACATTTAAGTGGATTCAAAGCTACTTGTCTAACAGAAAGCAATTTGTATTGCTAGAAAAGTCAGGAGCCCTTGATATTACGTGAGGAGTTCCTCCGAGTACAATCCTAGGTCCATTATTGTTTTTAATATATATCAACGATATGCATAAAGCTTCCTAAAAAATATTTACAATTATGTATGCTGACGATACAAATTTATTTTTTAATCATCCTGATGCAAAGACTTTGTTTGAAACTATGAATATTGAACTAAAAAAATTCAATCTCTGGTTCATAGCAAATATATTATCCCTAAATTGTGAAAAAACTAGCTTTACTATTTTTCTTAAAAAAAAACGATCAATTAATCTTCCCTTAAAGTTGTCTAAACTGTTTAATAATAAAAATAAAATAAAACGAGAAAAATACACAAAATTTTTGGGAGTCCTTTTTGTTGAAAATTTGTCATGGAGAAACCATATTGGTGTTCTTGAAACAAAGGTGTCCTCTGTAATAGGTGTTTTGTATAAGTCAAGACCTTTTCTCGATAGTAAACCACGTAATATGCTTTACTTTAGTCTTGTACATAGTCAGCTTTTGTGCGCAAATATTGTATAGGCCAGCACCCATAAAACCAAATTGCTAAAATTACAAACTCTGCAAAACCATGCATGCAAAGCAATTAATTATTTAAATAGGTTAGTGAACCCGGCCCCAGTGATGAAAAGCATGATGGTTCTAGATACTGAGAAAAATTAAATTATGTAAAATTAATATCTGTAATGTGTAATCTGTAATGTAAAATTAATATCTGTAATGTGTTAAGTTTCTCAATATCTAGAAATTGGTAGAAGATTGTTTTTAAAGTATAAAAACAATCTTCTACTAAGCGTTTTTTCAGATAATTTCTTGATATCATTTTTTGAAAAATATAATCTGCGTTCAAATACCAGGTACAACTATCACCTTGGAAAAATTAAATCACAGCAGTCAAGTTTTTTAATCTCAAACCGTGGTCCATCAATAAGGAATCATTTCCAAAATAAAAACATTAAAGACCTAAAAAGCATTTTATCGTTTATACGACAAAATAAAATGCATCTCCTTAGTTCCTGTCATATATATTATAGTTTACAGTATTTGATTTTTAAAAAAAATTTTCTTTTTCTTCTTATTTTTTTTTTTTCAATTTTTTACACTAAAAAAAAAAGAGCTTTGCTCTACTGAATTTTTATTTTACTTTAAAAAATTAAAGTTTTTTTTTTTTTTTTTTTTTAATGAGTGACTATAGGGGCTTTATGAAAAGGTTGTGATGATAAACGCATCATCCTTACCTTCTTTGAGTTCCTGACTGATTATAACAGTATATATAAATATGTGTGTGTGCATGTGTATATGTGTACGTGTATATATATTATAAATAAAAAAATTAAAAACGTTTTTTATCAAGAGTTTTTTTTTTTTTATGTATATGATGTTATTTATTTTATATGAAAAATTGTAATTTTGTTTAATCAGCGAAATAAAAGTTAATAAAAAAATCTTTACGACGCCGTCTTTACAGCCTTACGGAAAAAGAAAATCAAGGAACCAGATACATGATTAATATTAATAAAATATAATAAAATGTATAATAAAAAAATATGGGATTAAAACATTTTTTAAACAAAATTAGCTAATCAACAATAAAAATAAAAATTACCGGCATCTATTCGAGTAAGTAAAATAACTAACAATTCATACTCGGTTTATGGAATAATTTATGTAATAATATATAAGCAAATAATAACATTTAAGTAAAAATAAAAATGAAAAAAAAACAAAAACAAACTAAAAGAACATTGTAAATTAAAAATTTACATTAAAAATGAAATAAGAAAATGTTAAACTGTTCTATACTAGATTTCTGTGTACAAACTTAAAAAACTAATTTCACAAATCAGACAGTATTATATTGAATATGAAAACAATATTATATTAGACAATATTATATTGAATATGAAGTTAGTTATGAATTATATTTAAGGAAAAAAGAGTTTTTAATTCTATTGGGTATTCATAAACTATTTCTTTAAAATAGCCTTGAAATATTTCTGGAGAATTCTTATTTTTGCTTTATAGGATAACTATCTTTGCTTTAAACAAGAACATAAAAACTTGGTGTAAATTGATTTAATAGACATTCAGGGCCTTTATTAGTTTTCCCTGACTTGAAAAAGCACGTTACTAAACAACCAAAATAAATGAACTTTTTCTGCTTTCAGTAAAAGAGAAAATGTATATAAAACAGACTTTTTTTTTTGCGCTTTAATGACTTCTCTTTATTAATTTTCTTTTGAGCATACTCTATTGAAACCATTTGGGACTAAATAAGCTACAGAAGTGGTTGAAACCATTTTGGAAACGAAATATATTAGGGAATCCAATGCATTTAAAATAAAAGTTATTTACAGTATCTAAAAAACTCCCTTATAATAAGAAATGTGAAAAAAATGGCATTGTATTTTTTTCATATTCTTTTTAAAATTTCTTGTTAAGTAATTTTTAGTTAAAAACTTACTGAGTGTTAAGAACTTATAAGATATAAATAGAAACATTTGTATGGTTAACTTTTTCAAGTAAATGTCTTTGAGCATATTAAGTAAATTTAATAGTTGTGTAACTTAACTGGTTGTTTTGATTTTGCTTATAGGTAAATTGACTGTGATGTACTTTATCCATTTAGGTACATTAAGTAATAGTTATACTATAAAATAACACAAATTATAATTAAATATTTTTATATCATAATATGCAATTTTTAAATTATGTAAAGAGATATTTAGAGACACAATTACAATATTTTGTTAAAAAAAAAGCAAACGTTAAAATCTTTATTTTATTAAATCTTGCTGACATATGAAATCTGGAAAAAATCAATTCAAAAAACAAAAGCATTTACCAATGTAATAATTACAACAGCATTTTAATATAAAGAATGATAACACCAAATTGAAGTTGTTGGTGTCACAAACAACGATATATCTGAACCCAACTTAAAAATACAATGAACTCCAATAGTTACTTTATGCAACTATTCTATTTCTAATTAAATATTATTTATATAATATTACTTTAATATCTAGTTAAGAAATATATTTTTATATAAACTTTAAAAACCGCTCTAAACAAAAAGCAATTTTTTTATATTATTAGTGTTTTTACAACTTAAATCCGATAATAAAACTTAAATTCACTTAAAGGTTAAGGAAAAAATATTTTTATACGCAATATTAAAATATTATTATTAATTTTAATTTATTTTTAGATTTAATTTTATTCTTGAATACTTCTACAGACATACTAGACGTACCCTAGATCCGTCCCTGAATTATATTAAATTAGTATATATAAGATAAAAATTTACGTTCTTAATTTAATGAAATAAAATATTTCGAATCGCTGAGCTTCAAGGTCTTCAAAACTATGATATTTTATGCTATTTATACGCCAAAAATATTCTAAATTATTTAAATGTAAATAGTTGCGTTTCTAGATAAAAATACGACTAACTAAAATATTTCCCTATTTGAATGACTAAAAAAGTAATTATAAAGTTGTCTCGCTAAAATATTTTTTATATGTTATATTTATCAAAACCTCTCCCCTTATTCACAAAATGTAATATATTTCGGTCTTTCCCTAATAGCGCGACGTTTTTTTAAGTAACTTCTAAACCACCTTAACACTTGGTTATTTACACCCTAGTATTTCCTTTTTTCAAGTCGCATGTGATGATCAACCGTATCGCAGGATAACATAGATCATCACATTTGACCAGATGTGCAAGGGAAAAAACTGGATTAATGAAAGTTTTTGTAGCATGAAGGGAGAGATACAGTAAAAGGGTGCAACTTGTTAAATAAAGCCAAGCAAGAATGAGTTTTGGTTTATTGTAATAGAGATGATATCTTGTTTGAGCATTGACCATAATTGTATTTGTCGAAAAAAGAAAGAAATGCAACCCTACAACAATAGGAGAGTGGCTCAAGCTTGGCAGATAAAGCAGGTCTAATTTATTATTATTTTTTTATATGTTAGTTCACCTCCCTTGACACTTGAAATGACATGAATCCCTGTGAAAGCCAGGAAAACTCAGGGATTTTTTTATAGTTTTATAAAATTCAAATTTATAAAAAAAACAGGGCTGGTTAGGATCAAGGGTAACTTGATGATTTCATTTAACCTTAGAGTCTTCCCTCAGAAAAATCAGAATTACTCGGAACCATCCTAATTTACTATTTCATACTACATAGCAGAGTTTAAAAGTTTCGCGCATGCGCTTTGGATATATTGCGTTATATGTATTTTTTTGACCTAAAAAAAACTTTTGAAGCATCGCTTTCTTTTTACTTTACTTAAAAATAAGTTTTTCTTATAAAAAAAAAAATGTTTTCAATATTGCAACACACCTAACTCTTCAGTATGTCATCATGGGAAAAAGTGATCATTTTTATAAAAACAAGCTGTGTCTGCCTTGTTCAAAAGATAAATTTAAAGTCGGTACAGTCATATAGGTCTAATCACTTTTTCACCAAAACCAATTTTTATGGAAATATGACCGGTATGCCATCATAAGCGCTATGTCATCATAGGCACCTTTCCCCTATATATTAAAGATTAACAGCAATTTAAAAGTAAAATAGTTTTACAACAAAACAAACAAAAAAATTTAACAACTCACAGTTTTAAAAAAACTAAAGAAAACTTTATCAAATTTTTTCATTTTATTCAACACAGATAGTTTTTGATTGCAATTACTGCGGTAACCAAGCGTCTTACATATTTTTTTAGCATAAACAGTGAAACCCCAAAATCATTATTAACTCATTTATCAATTTTTGTGATTTATCCCCTTTTAGCATTCGATTCAATTAAAATTTCGATTCAACTCGATTCAATTAAAACTGCAACAGTAGAGAAGTAGAATTAATAACAGTTTTTTAGATTTTTAATATAACAATAATACACTTTTATATAACATAATATACAATACCTTTTTTTTTATTTTTTATTTACTGAGCACTTACTTACTGAGTTTTCTATTTATTTATTGAGCAGCTGTGGTGTAGTAGTAGTGCACTTGACTCAGAAACAAAAGATCCTTTGTATAAACCCTACCTCTGGGCAAGTTTTATAACGTTGGTTTTTTTTTGTTTATAGTTGACGTGATATATATAAATTACATATACAAACAAGGCTTCTAAAAGAAGATCACAATGATCTTATTGTCAGAAGCACAAAGAGAGTGCGTAAAATATTATAAAAACAGCTTTTTATAAGAGTGCGTAAAAGATAACATAAGAACATTAAATCGTACTTAGATAAATGAAAATAAATTGACAACAAGTATAAAATAAATCTTGAACATACATGACAATAAAAAATTATTTTTTATCACAAGATAAATTAAAAATATTCTAAGATATTTACGATAGAGTAAATACAATAGAATGAAATCTTTTAATTTATTTTTAAAAACAGGATAAGTTAGGAGAAAGCCGAAGTTAGGCAAAATTATTTTGTTCCAGAGATGAGCTGCACGATAAGTGATACAAAATTGATTGAATTTTGTTCGATAGAGTGGTCCATTTAAATAATTATTATTCCCAATGTTAAACTTGTTTAATGGTTTCAGTATAAAAAGGTCTTTAAAAATTAAGGAGATAAAAAATACGCGGCGCTCTGTGTTAAGTCCAAAATATTTATTAAACTTTACTTTAAAATTGACCGTCTTTCGAACTTTACTGAAATAATTTTGAATAAGTTCAATTAAATAAGTCCTCTATTTAGCTAATTTTTTAAAACTTGGTGATGAATTTTCGTCATCGTTGTCGAAAAAGCGACAACGTCTTTTTCGACAATATCCAGGAATATTGTTGTATTTGTTATATATTTGTTTATTGACGTATCCAGGAATATTGTTGGGGAAGAGGGAGATGTTGAAATATTTTATATTTTGTATCCCATTTGCGTTTTCATAAAAAAACTCCATTTCTAATATATTTTAGGACTTTCAGATTCTGGTATTGAGGAAGGGAGGAAACTAATTCATCACTTGACTCATTACTCCCCCTCTCTTTCTGGATCTTTCACTGGAGCTGCTCTAGTTTAGCTCTTTAAACTTCTTCATGTTTCTTCGACTAACCTCCAAATTTAATAGTGGTTTTCTTTCAGCTTTATTAAAGATTGAAAAAAAAAAAGATCGAAAATATTCGAAAAGCAAAAGCTTTGTAATAATAATGGGAATGAATGAAAAAAAAAAGCTCTAAAAGTCATTCAATATATTCGATCAGTTTTATGATTAAATTCAACGTAAAACGGACATATAAATATATAAAACATAACTTTTTTCTTTTCCCTTTTTTTTTATAAAAATATTTTACAAATATTCACGCGTATAATTAAAATAAATGAATTAAATATCTTAATATATGCAGATTTTTTTATTGATATAAAATAAATTTTGGTTTATTGAATAAGTATATAAAAGTATATTTTAAAATCATGCAAGTGCGTTAAAAAACAAACGTACAACGGTCTTCGGAAGAAAAGCTAAAAATATATAAATAATCAATGAATGATTTTACATTTTATTTCATAAAAAGATGTTATCTAAAAAAATAAAGCTATAAAAGTCAGTTAATAGGGTAGATTATGGTAATATGAGCACCTTAAACGAAAACTAGAGTATTTTCAAAAATAATTATGCTGGATCTAAAATTCTCGCGAATAAACAATTTTTAAGGATCGCTACTCATGATCTAATTAGATAGTTGGGTAACGGAAATTTTTTCTTAAAGATAAAAAGTTTTTTATGTAAAAAATGTAGCAAAACAGCTCATATTACTGAGACCACTTAGTAATATATGCACTTTAAATAAGCTCAAAAAAATAACATTATTTAAGTAAAAAAATATCAATCTCACAATTAGAACTAATTTTTGGAATATAACGATTCGTTATTAATAAAACTTGTCATTAAATGATCAAGTTTTAAGCCACTTTTTGTGGAAACAATGCTACTATGTTTTCCGCAACAACAAAAAAAAGAAACAAATTAGTTTGTTATTTTTTCAATTTTATTTACTCAAACCTTTGAAAGATAAAAATTCAAATTTTTTGAATTTAATTTACAGAAAAATATTTAGTACTTTTAATATATTTAAAAGCTTTTACTATGTTTTGTTTTTATTCAAAAAGCAAGTAAAGACACTGTTATTTTAGGACTTTAAACTAGATAATTTCAATGAAAAACACTGGGTAATTTGAGCATGCTCATCTTACACCAAAATGGCATCTTTAAATAAAGTCAAAACTAAATGATTCTATGCATTGTTTTTCAAACAAAAATGCAACGGATTTTTAGCTGGCATATTTTTCTTTATGAAAAAATTAGTTTCATTATTTTAGCACCAAATAATATAATTGTAACAACGCAAAAAATTTAATAGCGTTTTAATTAGATGATAGCCACTAATTACTACATATAAATTTACGCTAATTGTACTGGTTCCTGTTATCACCGCATAAAGTTGATTTAAAAAGTACAAAGCAACTTTAACAATATTAATTCGTATTGTTTTCTTATGATAAATTTGGTATATAATTGCAAACATAAGAGTTCTTTATTCAAAAAGTAATGAGTAAAACATTAACTTAAAGCGGACATTTACGAAAAAGTGAAGTTATGAATAAAAAAGCTAATAAAGGAAAGTTTAGGTTCTTAATAACTTAAATGTTAACGCTAATAATAACTATAAAAATAATAATATTAATAATCAATTTGCTAACTAATAAGTTTTCATGTCAAAAAATGTTTTAGAGAAATAATAAAAACTGTTCTGTTTTCTAAGATCAAAATTAATTGCATATGTTGTATAACATATATACTTTACAAAATATTGGATTAATGTTTTATATAAGGTACCACTAAACTTATATAGCAAATAAATATTATTTATTAACAATAATAACTTAGATAAAAAAGAAGAATTTCAAATAAACTATGAAAAACAAGATTTTTATAAATGTTTTTTAAAAACACGTTTTTACTATTAGGAGATATACACTAATAAAAAAAGAAAGTGGAAAATTTGGAAAGATCCATGAACCAATCGCTTTTTTTTTAATTCTATTTACTTTATAAACAATTTTAAAACTATAGTCTAATTTTTAATAACTTAAACCAAGTAACTTTGCTGAAATTTAATCGCAAAACGCAAAGCGGACAGCAAATTGTCCGCTTTACGAAACGGTCCGTTTTAGGATTTTATTTTTTACACATATATGTCTGCTTTAAGCTGATTTACAAACATATATATATGTATATATATATATATATATATATATATATATATATATATATATATATATATATATATATATATATTTATATATATATATATATATATATATATATATATATATATATATATATATATATTTATATATATATATCTATATATATATATGTACATATATATATATATATATATATATATATATATATATATATATATATATATATATATATATATATATATATATATATATATATATATATATATATATATATATTATGTATATGTATATATATATATATTTATATATATATGTATATATTTGTATCCATAGTATATATGTATATATTTGTATTCATAATATATATTTTTATATATTTGTATATTACACATTTAAATTGATAGCACTGGAAATTTACGGAAAAAAAGTGAAAATTTGTTTGTTTTTTTAAATCTAATTTTTTATGTTATTTTCTATTTGTTTTTGTTTTTATATTATTTTTCTCTCTGTCTTCTTTTAAGACTTACAACAGCATCTTTTCGTATAGTGGCATTGATTATATTCTGCTTATTGTTAAAAAAAAAAAATTAATTATAATTTTAGAAGCAAATTTGAACCCCTATTCTTTGGGTGAATCGCAAGTAAAGCAAACTGTTGGAAAGTACTTTGGTAAAACAAAGCTTGATACATCTTTGACATTAGCACCTTGTTTAGTTATTAAATTTGAAAGATTATCTAAGACTGCAAAACATCCACATGTGAAATCCTTAAGTGAAAGTAAAAGCACAGTAAGACCACCTCGTGAAACTATTTGTAGATATTAACAAATATTTGTATTGCTTGCATCTGTAGAAAGCATAGACTTGCAATTGCTACATTTGCTTATTTTTATTAACTTCTTTGCTATTTAACCAGCAATTGTTGTTGCAACTTCGTTTATTTCAGGTGAGAGAATTAATTCTGATATCTCATTTGAGTTTAAATCTAATGTTATTAGTAATTCATCATTAATTGGGTTATCATAATTGTTCTTTAAATCTTTGTCCCAAAAATTTACATTCTCTTTAATTAAAGTCCAACATGGTTAAATAATTTCTGAATGTTGAACTTCTAGTAAACTTACTAGAAATCTCCCATCATTCATCTGTCAATATTGAGAAAATCTACGCTCTATAGGGTCACTTAGAAGTCGTGAAGTAAGCACATACAAATATCCTTCGTCGATAAGCTCGTCTATAAGCATTGCTTAAGAACACAGAGTTGTGAGAAGAGCAGATGATGTTTGTTTTGATAAAATTATTAAATGAGTTTTATTTTAGTTACTATTTTTAAAAAACTAAAAAATTTATAAAATAATGGTTTTAAGCACTTTGCATTTCTTATTGTTCAATGATGCCTGCTAAAAACTTATCTAATTGAAAAGTTCATTTGTAAGTTTATTAGTACTAAGTTGGTGTTTTGAATTTGAAACAGCCCACTATTTTTGAAAAATACTTAAAAACAATAAATGTCATTTCGTTCTGGATAATACCTTTTAAAACTTGCAATTGTAGTTTCATCGAAAATCGAAAGTGCAAGAGAAACATTTTGCTTTTTATTACCAGGGTGAAGACTTTGATATGTAATTTTGGGAGCTTTTTTCAAATTACCTTGAAGTTGCTCATCTTTAGAATGTAGAAGATGAAAATCTCCCCAAGTTATATAACCAGCTGGACAATTATAGACATCATCTTTTACATTATAAGTAAATGATGGAAAGACAAATTTTTTGCAGTGTATTAAATTATTTCTGATATTTTTAACAATATGAACACTATCATAGAATAAGTATATTTTAATATTTGGGCTATCAGGATGATAAATAAATAAATTTGACTGATTACCAAATTTAGAATGAAGTAAACTAAATGCATTAATATTTGCTTGATGATTGTCAGTAACAACTCCTCGAATTTTAAAACCGATAAAGAAAGAGAACTAATAAAATCTGATATTTGCTCTGAAAGCCATTTACCACTAATGGTAACATCGGGTACTGCTTTTATAACATAAGGAATAGATTTCAATAAGCTAACAATCATAAATTTGTACAGAATA
>NC_088930.1:3375000-3392500 GCF_038396675.1 Hydra vulgaris | reverse complement strand
TCCTTTAGTTTTTGTATTGATCGAGGCTTATGCTTGTATATACGTGCCATGAGGTGATCCCATAAGTAATAATCGCACATGGATAGGTCCGGAAACCTAGGAGGCCAATCAATATCGCCAAACCTGGAAATGATGCGACCAAGAAAGAGGGGGAGAAGAACGTTCATTGATGCTCTGGCTGCCGTTGGCCAATCCTGTTGAAACCGCACACGTGGGATGGGGATACGTTGTCGTCGTAACTCAGGTAACAAGAAGTTGTTTATCATGGCGATATAACGTTGCAAGTTCACGGAAACAGCATTCCCATTATCGTCTTCGAAAAAGTACGGACCGATGATGCTAAGTTTGCCCTTACCGCACCAAACCGTTACCTTAGGGCTATGCAACAGCCATTCGTGTAATTCTTTCGGATTTTCCGAGGCCCAATAACGGCAATTCTGCTGATTCACCATGCCATTGACATGGAAATGAGCTTCATAACTCATGAATATAAAAAGGATGTCGTTTTGCTCAATAATTGCTACCATTTCATGTGCAAATTTCAGTCGCGCTGCGTAATCCCCGCGCTCCAACTGTAGTACAACGGTCAATTTGTAGGGGTGAAAATGTAGGTCTTAGTGCAAAATACGCCTTACAGAGCGATTAGTGAGGGCAAGTTCGGAGGAATGTTTTTGAGCAGATCGACTCGGACTACGCAGCATGGCTTGCCTGACGCGTTCCACATTTTCAGGGGTACATTTTGTTCGTGGAGCCCCTGGTGGTCTTTTGTTCACTCCGTGAACAAAAGACCACCAGGGGCTCCATATATGCTTCAACCCAACGTAGTTGGGTTGAAGCACACCTTACACGAGGAACACTAAGCACTAAAGCACTCCCTAAAATAGTGCTACGAGCGGGATCAGCTTGATTTCTTACTGAAATAACGACTAACAAAACAGCTTGATTTCTGATTGAAAAGACGACAAAACTCACGTTGAACGGCTGTGATAGACTCGTTATTCTGACGAAACTGTTGTACGCAAAAACGCGATGTTCTATCGTCCACGACTCCATAGCTTCAACTGAAACGAAAATAAAACAAATGCTTAGACCTCAGAAACATAACCCCGTGGTGAGTTATAGCCACTTCATAAACGTTCGTCCTTCATGCCTCACTATGCAAAACTGGATACAACAGTTGTTTAGAAGATAAAATTGAAGATTTAATGTTTTTCTAATATTGCACTGTCAGTATTTTGTTGTGTTAATAGGCCTCTTAGAATCGGCCTCTAAAATATAACATACACGGCCGTGTAATATAATTGGCCGTGTATGTTATATTTTAGAGGCCATATATACATATACATATATTATATATACATATAATTTATGTATATGTATATATGTGTAAATAAATATATAGATAATGATAAATTCTCCTTATATATATATATATATATATATATATATATATATAATATATATATATATATATATATATATATATATTTATATATATATCTATATATATATATATATATATAATATTAAATGTATTTATAAATATGTATATATATATATATATATATATATATATATATATATATATATATATATATTATATATATATATATATATATATATATATATATATATACATATATATATATATATATACATATATATATATATATATATATATCTATATATATATATATATATATATATATATATTTATAAATGTATTTATAAATATGTATATATATATATATATATATATATATATATATATATATATATATATATATATATATAATTATACATATATATATATATATATATATATATATATATATATATATATGTTTATATATATATATATACAGTATAGGACAAAACATTTGCAACCAACATCGAACAATGCTAAAAAGTGTTCCTAATTTTACATATCTTAACAATGAAACGAACTATACTACCACAGCAAACAGTTCAGGAGTCTGGAGTCATAGCATGCCATGACATGAGCAATTAGCTGACAGGTGACAGCACACAGGCAGAATTTTGTTGACAAGTGTCGTTTTGCTGCGGACAAAACAAGTGCAACTTTTTTGGTTTGTTTCATTTTCTTAAGTCTGGTCCGTGTCAACGTCACGGAAGATTTTTAATAATTAAAGGAAGTATCCAGAAGTTTCCAGAAGCATGCAGAAGTTTTCAGAAGAAGCATCTGGAAGCATTTAGAAACATTCAGAAGCATTCAGACGCATCCAGAAGCTTCCAGAAGCTTCGAAAAGAAGCTTCTTGAAACCTACAGAACAGGTTCACACAGGTTCATTTTACTATATAAGAGAGATGTAATTCAGTCAGTATATCGAAGTCAATCAGTCAGTATTATCAAGACAGTTTATCGAAGTGAGTTTTATCAAAATGTTTTATCAAAGAACATCAATACAAGTAGTGAAATACAGCAAGTGTTTCATTACATCAATACAGTCCACATCCAACCAACACGTTGTGTGCCACAGAGCATCGTTGTATCATCACCAGGTAAATGTAACACGGTAAGCCTTGAGAAGCGTGATTATTTATTTTTATTATTTTTATGACTTCAAGTACAAAAATGGCTCCCGACAGTCTTGGATTAGAACTAAGAAAGAAAATTATTAGCGATTACGTAAGTGGAATGCCACAAAAAAGTATTTGTGATAAATATCGCGTGATAAAATGGACCGTATCAAGACTGTGTTCCAAACATCGTTTCGTACGGAGAAGTTGGCAGCAGATAACAAGGTGGAAGACCGCGTTCCACCACTTCTAGAGAGGACTCTATGATCTTCAGATCCGTCAAGAAGGATCCCTGGGTATCATCAGTCGAGATACAAAAGTAATTAGAGTTGCTTGTATCGGACCGAACAATCAGAAGACGTGCTGTCAAAGCCGGATTGTTTTCTCGACGCCCTGCAAAGAAACCGCTGATTTCACTAAAAAACCAGAAAAAAAGACTCCCGTTCGCTACATCTCATATTGACTGGAATGTGCAAAATTGGCGAATGGTCCTGTTCAGTGATGATTCGAAGTTCAACATCATTTGGAGCGATGGCATTTGCGGTGTACGTCGACCGGCCGGAAAACGCCACGATTTACGTTACTGCTATAAGACCGTGAAGCATGGTGGAGGCAATGTAATGGTCTGGGGGTGTTTTTCTGCTAACGGTCTAAGTCCAATACATCGAAACGATGGAATAATGGACCGTTTCATGTATAAAAATATCCGTAAAGATGTTATGTTATCTCATGCTGAATGGAATATGCCAATCAAATGGGTTTTTCAACTATCCGAAACACACTACAAAAGTAGTCAAGCAGCGGTCTTGAGACAACCACCTATCGGTAATGGATTTCCCGCCTCAATCTCTAGATCTCAACCCTTTCGAGAACCTGTGGGAGATCGTCAATCGCAGAATTAATCGTGAAGGTGTTTGTAATAAGGATCAACTGTTTGAACAAATCCAAAAGGCCTGGGCAGCGATTCCACAACGTTTCATTGATCACCTGATCGAATCTATGCCTCGAAGATGCAAGGTTGTGAATGACAACAAAGGATTCGCCACGAAATATTGATGGCGAAATATAGCTTGGTCAACATTTTGTCGAGTTGCACTTGTTTTGTCCAGAAGGAATTCAATTTTTTTTGATACTTTTGATTAATTTATTAATTTTTGTGTACAAATAATGAACTTTGTGATGAATAAAACTTGAAGAACTTTGTCTCTAAACAGTTACATAATTATTTCTGTAAATTGAAAAAATGCAGCACTTTTATATAAAGAAACTAAATTAGCATTATTTGGTTGCACTCGTTTTGTCCGATACTGTATATTATATATATATATATATATATATATATATATATATATATATATATATATATATATATATATATATATATATATATATATATATATATATATATATATATATATATATATATTTATATATATATATTTATATATATATATTTATATATATATATATATATATAATATATATATATATATATATATATATATATATATATATATATATATATATATATATATATATAATATATATATATATATATATATATATATATATATATATATATATATATATATATATATATATATATATATATATATATATATATATTATATTATATATATATATACATTTATTCAACAGTATATGTATAGCCTAGCTTGGAGAAATATAAGCTATTTATTATTTGAAATTCAGTTTTCATATAATAAAAACATATTGTTTATCATTTTGTTAATATACAATTTTTCTATATTCAGCAACCAAAAGTTCTTTATTACTTTTAACAATGTCTTTTTTGATACCCTAAAGAAAAATCATATTGGAAAAGGCGTCGTGATAAAATTGTTAAAATGTATCTCGAAAAGGCATTGAAAATAGTTAAGATGGTATTGTAGATACTATAGGCAGGGATGATTTACATTTTGATCCAGTTTATACGGAAGAGTTTATAAAATCGAACAACTTGATTATACAGTTCAAAAGATGATATTATTTCTTCAGAATCCAGTTTTTCCGATGATGATGCATGAAATGAACAGTGAATTCCACTTTTGAGAGAATGGGCAATAAGTTGTAACATACCAGTGACCCATTTTTCACAATTGCTAAAACTTATTTATCCATTCGACAAGTTTTTGCCTCTTGATGCCCGCACTATATTGAAAACTCCACGACAAATAAATATAAATCATTTAGAAGATTGAAGTTTATATTGCCATGTTGGGGTCAAATATAACTCAGGTCAAAAATAAAATGTTTCATGCCAAAGAATTGAACTGTTTGTTAAATAACTCTATACCTCTTTTGATTAACATTGATGGTTTGCCTGTTTACAAAAGTTCTACTTGGAACTTGCTCCTTTATTATATGGACAAGGCATTTTAGTTTATAATATTACTAATTTAATCCTCATTAATGACGACGTTTTATTATATGGAGCATTATATTCATTGAGCACATTTCCTTTTAAAAACTACTTCGGAAAGTTAAAAAAATTAATCCATCATTCAAATTTACCCTTACAGCAAATAATATGTCGGTTTTCTGAACATGAGCATTTATTACCGAATGTGACTGATGAAAGTAAAATAGAGCCAAAATAAGTCCATGAAGAGGAGCCCATTCCTATTAAATTTATCAATGCTCATTGTATTCAATATAAAAAAGTGCAGTTTGACAACATTTTCATTCATGTATCTAAAAACGATTCATTATTTTTGCTCAAAAAATGTTGTATTATTTTAATAAAAAACATTTTGAAGATAATATTATTGAACATTTTGGCAATAATATTACTATTGTTTATCAACAATTTTTAACAAAAACTTCATTGTATGAACTGTCACCCTTCACATCTAACGATTTGGGTATATATTCTTTATTCAGACCAGATCCAAATTTAAAATACACTCATTACACCCAAATTGCTAAAAAGTGTGTTGGATTGTGGTATATAGAAGGCCACTTGGCTTGCATCCCTTTTGCTCATAGGTTATGATGATTGATCCTCTTTATAACAAAGCACATAAAATAGGAATGAAAAAGTTTAAAGAGTTTATAAATGTGAGAATAATTAAAGATATAAATGTGAGAATAATTAAAGATATAAATGTGAGAATAAATGTTAAAAGCTTATTTAGTTTTTATTTCTAATTAAACTTACAATTTAGATTGCAACAGTTCTATAGTTACTATACTAACAGTTATAGTCATATAGTTATAACAGTATATATAAATATATATATATATATATATATATATATATATATATATATATATATATATATATATATATATATATATATATATATATTTCTATAGTTTGTTGCATTTCGGAAGCACGGAAGGAAAAAAGTGATCTTACGCCAACACATACGTCACTTTTGATTACTTTTGACTTTCGTCCAACATTTGCGTGTTGGACTAAAGTCAAAGCCATTAATTTAATTACAAATTAATCGTTTTTTAAAAAAACCACAAAAACGCAAATTTAATTGACCAGAATGCTTTTAAAAACATTCTGAATGTTTTTAACTATAAAAACAATATTTTTATTTTTATTTTTTTTAATAAAAGGTTTTTATTTTTAACTTTTTTAATAAAATGTTTTTATTTTCATTTTTTTTACTGTAAATCATGCGCGGAGTGTTGCTACATCAACTATCTTATAGTCTGACTCGCCAAGGAGTGCTGCTTCATCGACTGACAAATAGCGTGACTCGCAAGGGAGTGCTGCTATATCGACTGACAAATAGCCTGACTTGCAACGGAGTGCTGCTACATCTACTATCTTTTAGCCTGACCCGCAAGGGAGTGCTGCTACATCGACTGAGGGTTTGGTATGGGCAGGCAGTCTATTAATTAATAAAAAAATATTCCGGTCTTGCATTTTAATTTTTACTTTTGGCAACAAAATGTGAAAAAAACTTTCGGACAACATATGAGTTGTATATATAGTATAACAGTATATATATAATAACTATAGTTAGTATACTACTTAATATAAATTATGAAAAGAAATAAAAAATTATTATTGATTATTAAAAAAATGGCGGTAATATTGGTAGTTACAATTATCACTGCTACTGCTACCCACAATTTTTTCAGAATTTTTTAAGGAAGACTGATTGCATTTGTTGGCCTAAATAACATATGTAAAGCAATTGCACTAACTATCGTAAGATGCAGTCGTCCCAACTGCAAATGCAACGCAGTTGCGCCATCTAACGCATGTTGCGGTAAGCCTAACAGCGAATCTAATACAGGTGCGCCAACTAATGCAAATTATGGTTGGCCCAACAGCAAATCGAATGCAGTTATGCAAACTAAATCGAAATGCGGTCGGCTTAACAGCAAATCACACGGGGTTGCGCCAACTACCGCAAAACAATGTTGGCCTAACGATACAGGCTGCTCGGGTAACAATTCAGTATTTAAGTAAATAATGTTTTAGGAATAGTAAAAGCAAAAATTAGTGCAAGAAATCATTGTCAACTTTAAATTACATTAAAAAATTATAAAACAATGATATCGTTTGAAGATTGTTTAAGCTATTGTAAAATACCTGAAGGAAATGCTTTATGATTTGTTCGGTGTGATGTTGAGTTACGCTGTGATGAAATAACAGGATCACTGGAAACTAGAAGTCTGTTGATAAGATCAGTATTTGTTGCTCTTCTGAATAAATTTCGGCTGAAATTTTTGCGATAAAAGTTGAAGTCTTCATTTCTAACATCTTGAGCTTCCTCTACCATAAAACCGATGGGTAATGTAGGGCTTTTAGTTATGTCATGTCCGTGTATCAATACTTTGCGAACTAATTGAGCCATATAGTACCATGGGTAAAGAGACACATATAGTCTAACAGTGTCAAAACAATATTTCTTGAATTTTAAGCAGTCTATTTCAAATCCTAAAGAAAGTGTTACGAAGATAATTTAAAATCTGAATATAAGGTTTTGATCAATACCCAGAATTTCAGCTGTTTGTTCATATGCTGCAAAAGCACGCCTTGAGGTCACGCCACCATTGCTTGTTCCAGAACCACCACTTTTAGGGAAATCGACAACAAGTCCCATTTTGTTTTTAAAATCAGTCTGAAACTTTTGTTTAGTTTCAGATGCCTTTTCTTTGTGTTCTTTATATCTTGCTTGCCACTTTCTTGTTTCTTTTTTATATGCAATTTGCAATGCCATCTCAAATAATTGGATCCATGCATGAAGACTGGAATGACCTTATTTGATTTGTCTGTAAATATAATCTACATTAGGGATATCAAGACTATTCATATTTTTGGAGATACACCACAAACTGAACAGCGTTGGTATGAGTTAGTTTTTTCAGATAATATTGTTTGAACCTTCCCATCAATCATTTTAAGTTCAATAATACAATTCACCTCAATAGAAGATTTATTGCTTTGTCGTTCAGTATCAAGTGCCTTAGCATAGGTTCGTGAACTGCAAAGTTTCTTTGCAAAGTATGAATCATTAAATCTTTTAAAGGAGCTGAAGCTGAATAGTCCTCCACTGTTATATTTGCAGGATAAGATTTCAATTTTGCATATCTGACATCATTTTAAGCAGAGTAAATATTCTTTCTCCAAGGCTCCGGTTCTAACCAATTGATAGGAAGCTTGTCAGACTTGCATCAATTAATAAAGCCATTGCTTCGTCTGCTGAATATTTAGTTGCTTTATCTGTATTTGAAATATTTAAAACGTTTTTGACAGCAATATCAACTCGCTGTTTGATATAAGCCCTTCAAAATGTCTTTTAAGACTGAACAGGGCAGTATATTATGTTTATTCTAGTATCTCAAAACTGGTTGATTTCTTAATTTCGATTAATATGTCAGTGTCTTTTTTCTGGGCTACATTAAAAGTGTGCAGACCGCTATGTTAAGCGATTTTCGTTTAACGTTGTTGTTTTTCTACTATATGTAGTATCCGAATGAAGTGTATAATGTTTCTTTTTATATTGAAAAGATTTTAAAAATAGAGTTGCCAAACGCAATTTAAACATTAATTTATCGAGATTATACATAATGTTTTAGATAATAATTTTAATAAGACTGTAATATGTAAATTTTACTCGTAATTCTCAACCTTGAACTAATTTCTATTATTATTTTACATTGTTCTTTATTCTATTTGTTAACCGGATATTAGGTTAAAACGCCATGACGTAGAATATTTGATTTACCATGTGTTTGAGCTAGTAACGTTATTTAACAAATTCGAAAAAGGTAAAATTGTATCATATATGCATTGTTTTGGATGAGGTATGTAATAAAAATAATAAACTATTTCACTAAAGATGAGTGTTTAAATTCAAATTAAAGTGCAAAAATAATATTAGGAAGGTTCATGCCTCGAAATTGATTCGCGAATTACAGAAGGTCCTGTATCGAAACGCTATCGCTCTAACATTGGCTTGCCACCAACGGACCGCTGTTGAAAATTGAGTGTGTAATACTAAATTTTCAACATGTGATGTAAATACAGATGTAAAAACGATGCACAAGTCAACGCAGCAAGTCAAGCATAGCAGGCGGCCGCCTTTGGCACGGCATAAGTGTTTACATTGATCCGTTGTCGGTCGACTACCTAATATTTGCTGGGTATAAATATAAATGCCCTGAATATTATATCAGTAGAAAACAAATTAAAAATAAATAAAAAAATTGTCTTTGAATAAAAATATTCATTTAAACAACTTAACAAAAAGAATGTAATCATAAAATGTAAATAGGAAGGACCGTAACTCTTTTATTTATATTAACAAAATGTATAACCTATGTAGTACTATTTTTAAATTTTTTTTCCTACTTCTAATTGAAAAAAAATAGTTACCATCTTCAAGGCTCTTTATACTTCAATAAAGATTGCAAACATACTTTTATGTTTATTTGTTAAATATAGATCAAAACAACACTCTGAATATTTTTGTTTACTCTGTAAACAAAAATAGAAAACAAAAACTAAGCTTTGATTAGGACGAAGTTCTCTCTCTTCTGCTCTCTTAACTCCTCCAAGCTTGCATAAATATGTCACATTTCTAAATTTAAACTTTTTATCATAAGGTTTAGAACCATCGCACGAGCTCTTGTTTTCCAATGTTACAGTTATGCTCTTAGATTAGTCCATAAAACCTTTGTAAACATCTAACATGCTATCAATTAATTTTCGAACTCAAAAAAGTTGTCGAACTCATCTCTTTGCTTAATTTTAATTAAATTCAGTTTTAACCAAACCCTAACTGATAGCTGATTCTATAGAAAAGGTGTGATACTAATAAAATAATTCAAATTTATTATGTAATCATAAGCTAATTCAAAGTATTTTTAAACCTTTCAGTTTATATAGGATGATGCTTTCATTTATTCTTAAGAAACTCCCTAATTAAAGCTTTATGAAAAGAAGACAGCGCATTCAATTTTCACTATATCTGCACAAACGTGATCATGCGAATAAGCTTTTGCTGTTATTTGCACAACGATCGTACGACACCTCCATCTTTCTTGGTAACCATATGTCAAATCCATTGCAAAATTAGCATCTGCAAAGGTTGCATCTCTTTATCGCGCTCAACACTTTCTTACTCTGGATTCTAATCTTTATCTCTATAAATCTCAAATCCGTGCTTCTATTGAATACTGCCATGTTTAGGGCGGATTTTCCGATGATGCCCTTTCTCTTTTAGACAAAGTGCTAAAACGCATTATAAAATAGTTGAACCTGCGCGTGCACCCAACCTTCAACTATTATAACATCGTCGTAAAGTTGCTTCTCTTTCTTTCTTTTACAAATACTTCAATTGGCGCTTCTCTAAAAAGCTAAAGTTACTTGTGCCATTTTATAAAAATTTTTCTCGTGTTGACTGCTCCCAAGTGCTCCAAAAACTCTTACTTACCTAGATTTTTTCCTCGAACATCAGTTCTTTGGAATTCGCTTTCTTCATCTTGGTCTCCTGATTCATATAATTTGCCAACTTTTAAGTTGTCTGTTAATCGTAATCTTGCTCTACAAACTTCATTTGTGTAGGTTTACGTACGTGTAAAAGTTTGAAACTATCTTATCAGTGGTTATTACATATCATTGGAAAGAGGCTAAAAACAGCATTACAATATAAAAAATTTCATTACAAGATAACAAATCTACTAAAAGTTATGCTCATTTAAGTAACTTTTACGTAAAATTGGTCACAATGATTGCTAAAATAAAACTGCGTCCAATTTTAAAATGTCAGATTTGGCTAACGGTTGTTTTGATATTGAACTTTGTTGCTAGAAGCGAACATTTTGTTTTATTTACTGCAATTTTAACTTGGATACACGTTTTGCAACAAAAAATTAGATGTCTGCTACATAAAATTTAGAATACGTTGAAAATAACTTTTTAAACTTTTCTCAATACTTTCAAAATGTTCATAAATTCCTTCAATATAAATTTATGTCTTGTCATCAACAAAGTTTTTACGAAAAGTAAATTCAATAATAGTGGTTGTAAACTTCAAAAAAAAACTGAATAAAATTAAAGTTTACCACTTCTACTTCTGAAAAAAGTCAACATTCATACAAAATTTTATAAAATAACACAAAAAACACATCCTTACAACTCAAATCTTACGCACGTTTTGACATAATGGTTGAAGATTTTGATCACATAATCGGTGCCGTAACACATTGGATGCGCCCTACTCAAAATATAAGTATATATATATATATATATATATATATATATATATATTTATATATATATATATATATATATATATATATATATATATATATATATATATATATATATATATATATATATATATATATATATATATATATATGTATGTATATATATATATATATATATATATATATATATATATATATATATATATATATATATATATATATATATATATATATATATATTAGGGATATGACTTTTTAATTTTTTTTCAAATAAAATGTTTCCTGTATCATAAATCGATGAACTTTTACCTAAAATCATGAAAAAAGGCCCAAATAGCTTTCTGCAACAAAAAAAGGTCACCCCCAAAATAAAAATTTGATTTACCATTTTTATACATTCATTTTTGACCGATTTTAATCTTAAGCTTAATTCTCAGCTTAATTCTATTTATTTCATTATTTTGTTATGAATTTATAAATATAACGCCACACGTTACCATGGCAACGAAACGGCCGTGTGCCGGCAAATACTTGGAATTGTTATGTGATGACGTCATTGTGTTACCACGGTGATATAGACGACTGTAACAGACTGTAGAAGATTATAGAACTTAGTAGAACATTCTGGAAGCTCTAAATAATTATATAAGCGAGCTGCTGTCAGAGCTCAGTGTTGATAATGTGAATAGTTCTATGAAGTACTCTGCGTGTAACTGAGCTAATAAGGAACTACTGTAGCGAACTAAAGACGCTGTAAGTGTACGAAGTATAAGTAGTTGTAGCATTATCGTTAGGATACGGACTGGATTATCGAACTGTTATCAACATTGACTGGATTATCGAACTATAATTGGATTACTATACAGTTAAAGTATTTTATTAATTAAACGACTTTATTAAACGGATATTTACGCTCAGCTATCCGTAAAGTCGTAACAATATTATATGATGTCTCACAAGAAAAGTCATACCACAGTAACAAAGAACAAGAAGACTTGGACTAAAAATTTGGTGAGATTTCAAGAGTCACACAGAAGAAGAGGAAGCGTGGCTGTAGAAGAACATTCACTCGATGAAAAATCCAGAATACCACTTCAATTGCAGATCGTAGGAAGATACCAGTTTCTCGGAGCATATGTTAAAGGAAGAAAAGAACGAATAGACCAAATTTCTAAGGAAATTACAAAATTGTGGGACAATAAACTGAATTTTCCACGTGTGTCTGATCAAGTGATAAGAGCAAAGCTTATGAAGGTGCTGAAGGTCTATGATGAATGTGTCAAGCGTGGAAAATATGATGTTCTCAATGCATTATTTGACATCACGAAAGTGAATGGCCAGTGGTTATCCTCGGAAGATAAACGTCTATACCACCTACAAAAAGAAAGTAAAGGACAGGTGGGGTATTCAACAGGACAAGTGGCAAGTAAAGAAACCATTCACCCTTCCAAGAGAAGGAAAGTCCAGTCTGGAACAGCAATACCTTCCACATCACAAGTCCTGTCTACCACAGACAGTGGTACTGAATCTGAAAACTGCAAAAGTAAGAGTGAAGATGATGAAGACGACGACGGTGATAAAGACGATGATGAGGACACTCAGAAAAAAACTAGAAAGCACTACAAAAGTATATTTGCTGTAAGTATGGTTACATCAAGTGGAGTTTCCACAAATAAAGCTGCTAAAATATGCAATGTATTATCACAACAAGGTATTGATATTCCAACTCCAAGTCAATCAGCAATTTACAAGTCCATATTCAAAGAGGCAGGTAAATTAAAAAAAGAAATGATACAACAACTTAAAATGGAACAGTGGTCCTTACACTTTGACGGCAAACGAATAGATGATAAGGAATATCAGGTAGTTGTACTTCAGAATGAAAGAACTGACGTGAAACTTGATGCACTGCGTTTAAAAGATGGCAAAGCTGAAACTGTTGCTGAAAAAATTGCCAAACTTATTGATGAATACAATTTGTGGAATTCAATTAAGATGATCATTACTGATACAACAAACGTCAATACTGGGAAGAGAAATGGAGTTGTTGTGAAGTTGCAACGTATGTTTAAATTAAAGGGTGTCACAATACCACAATTTATCGGTTGTCAGCATCACGTACTAGACAGGATTCTCCGTCTGGTGATGGACGAAGAACTTGGGGGTGATACCAAATCTCCAAACATTGAATACCCATTTGTGTCTGAACTGTTGAATAAGTATGATGAACTGAAGGATAAGTTTGTGAATGGAACTGTAGAAATTCTTGATAAATCAGGGTGGAGAGACGATATGAAGTTTTTGTACCATTTAACAAGAGTGTTTAGGTTCTATGAAGAACAAAGAAACTTCCCTCTGATTCACTTTCAGAACATTCCTAATATGAGCAATGCCAGATGGAACTCAAGAGCCATTCTCGCCATTCTGGCGTTCATTCTTATGCCTGAAGCGAGAAAGAATTTGGAGAAGGTTTGCAGGTTCATTTCATATGAGTGGGCAGAACATTGGTTTAGTAGTCAAAAGTACAATGACAATGACTTCAAGAATTTATCTGATGTATTGAAGCCTTACAAAAAGGCATTGCAGTCATTCAAAAATCACTGGAAGAAAGAGCCATCCGTCATCGACATACCACGAAGTAATCAGATAGCTGAACGTGCAATCAAGGTGATGCAAGACCTGTATGCTTCCTGCAGAAAGAAAGACAAACTGCAACTTCGATTCATTCTAAGTAATAAGCGCTAGACTCTTTATGAGACGTGAGCATCATGTGACCCATGTACTAAACACAGTAGGCCTATAGACACAGACAGTTATGTATATTGTTGTACTAGACGCTTTGATACTGTTAATTTTGTAATACTTGTATAATTATATATCACATAATGTTTTTTGTTATATCACAGTACATGTTGCATAAATAAATAAAATAACAACAGGAGTATGACTCTTACAACATCTTCAGCCTTTAATATTCATTTACTGTACAAAAGTGTACCTATTGAAAATTCGATTTTTTGGTTTTGGGGTGACCTTTTTTCAAAATATGTCAAAATGAAACATCTATTCGTTCTTTTTACATAAAAGTTCATTGAATTACGATACAGGCCTAGTAGGTTGCAAAAAAGTCATATCCCTAATATATATGTATATGTACAGTCGTCCCCCGGTTAACGAACCCCCCTGTTAGCGAACTTTCGGTTAACGAACCGAAAGTTTGCCCAAAATCCTCCCCCGGTTAACGAACCGGAACTCGGTTAACGAACCAATTTTCTTGTTGAATTTTCTTTCAAGTTCAATTTTCAATTTTTTGGTAAAAAATTTGACAAGGATTTTTCATGTTCAATTTTCAATTTTTTGGTAAAAATTTGACAAGCAATTTTCTTGTTGAATTTTCATTTTTTGATAAGCAATGTTCATGTTCAATTTTTAGTTTTTTCTAAAACTTTGACAAGCAATTTTCATGCACAATTTCAATTTGTTTCAATTTTTAAAAGTGCATAAATCTCAGGTTTCAATCATTTCACCTTTGCCTATTTTATTTATCAAGTTGGACAACTTTTTGAATTTTTTCCCCCATTATTTCGGCAAAATCCACCAATTAAAAATTTTTTGATGGCGGCCTATGGAAAACGCGTTTCGGTTACCGAACTTTTCGAATAACGAACTAGTTCGTACTCCGAATTAAGTTCGTTAACCGGGGGACGACTGTATATGCACATATATATATATATATATATATATATGTATATATATATATATATATATATATATATATATATATATATATATATATATATATATATATATATATATATATATATATATATATATATATGTATATATATTTATATATATATTGATATTTTATATTTTAGAGTTTTATAGTAACTTTAAGTTAATTTAGAAGTAGAATAGGTATATCTTTTCAAAGAGTAGTTTTTTATTTTGTTAATAAACGTTAAATTATGTTTTATAGTATTCCACGTCAAAACAACCATTTTTTTTTTAAATGCAGCCCTATGTCCTTGGATTTTCTTCTTATTTTTACTATACTTAGTACATTATAAAACAAGATAAATCCCAAAATTTCAAGGTCTCACTCCCAACGGTTTGTGACTAATGATTGTTTTAATTTTGACTTCTAATATTGTTTTGGTCATTTTTTGCCATTTTTAAATTTATATATCTCTTTATAAAACCAAGTCTTTAAACGTGTGAATTCTCAAAGTAAGTGACTTAAAAAGTACCTAAATATCAATTTAAAATGTTAAAATAATGGGCACCTGCCCCAGAAATATTTTTAGATGTGCGGTAAATTTTTTAAACTTAAAATTTCAAATTAGATCATTGTATGTATAACGAACGTTGTGTAAAAAAATCATTTCTGCCAAATACATAGTTTAAAAATAAAATAAAAAATATTACAAAAAAAGCAAATATCGCATATTTTGCTTATCGTAGTATTCAAAACAAATAAAAATGCATACTTAAATTTTTTATAATATGTCCATTTTACAATTTTTTATACTATAACCATTATAAAAATTATTGATTTAGAAATATATACTTATTAATTTTGTTAAATTTCTTTTTTGGAAATTCATTTTTGTCTGATATTATTGATGGTACACTTATTAATGTTATAACATTGGTGATTGGTATCCAACAATAATCATCCCTTTTCGGTCAGAAAAACTATTCAGATGGACCGTGTGGATGCATAAACTTCGTTTTTATATCATTACATTCTTCATATTTTTCTTCGACTACTGCAATCCACCAAAACGAGTCATTTTTACATGCTTAATATTCGTACTTCTGTAATAGCTCAAAAGTTATTAAACTTATAATTTGGTAACTTGATTTTTTAGTTATATTAATAGATTTTGGATTTATATCGTTACTAGTTTTCTTAAATAATATAGATGTTTTCGAAACATTATGCAATGGTGAAATCCTCGAATTCCTGGTATTGTTTTTTCCTTTTCATATCGGTTATTTTGTATAGCTTAAACATTAACCATAGTTTAAAAGGCGGTTAGCAAAATCTAACAAATTAATACCAGAGTGTTTACGATTTATCCTCAAAACAAACCAATCATACAGATTGTCTAATTTGTATCAATTTTCAGGAAAGACAAGTAACATTTATAAGCGTAGATGTTATTTTCACAAAATATTTAATTAAACTTAATTTCAATTCATAAACGTTTCACTAACTCATTTTTGAAAAGCTGCCCCCCTCTCCCCTATTCATTCAAAAACTATTACCAATAAAATGCATCTTTAATATCTTGAGACTAAACAAATAAATTTGAATATGTACATATATATATACATATATATATATATATATATATATATATATATATATATATATATATATATATATATATATATAATATATATATATATATATATATATATATATATACATACACACACACACACACATATATATATATATATATATATATATATATATATATATATATATATATATATATATTATGAGCTCGATATTGTTTTTACAAAATGTTCAATTAAACTAAGGGTTCATAAACCCTTCACAAATTCATTTTTACAAAGCTGCCCCCTTCTCCTCTTTTCATTCGAAAACTATTACCGATAAAATGTATCTTTAATATTTTAAGACTAAATACACTAAATTTAACTACTAAATCACTACTAAATTTAAATATATACATATATGTATATAAATATATATATATATATATATATATATATATATATGTATATATATATATATATATATATATATATATATATATATATATATATATATATATATATATATATATATATATTAACGACGAAAAAACTACTTTTTCTATGGTACTTTAAGTTTCATGGCTATACGGCAAGCAACAGCCATTGTATAAAAATTCAAAAACAAAAAAAATCTCTTTTCTTTTTCCTCTTATCTTTTTTTGACACCAGTGATTAGCTAATATTTTGTTTTTTCGTAGTCATTAAGTATGTCTTAGCGACGTTAAGATCCCACTACACAGTATTTTGTAATTTCTAGCGGTTTTTTTTGTTTTTTGAATTTGTATTCAATGGGTGATGATTGCCGTATAGGCATGAAACTTAAAGTACCATAGAAAAAGTTGTTTTTTCTTCGTTAATATATATGTATATCCGATATCCATGAGCGAGATCTCGTTCTCGTTTCTCGTGAGAAATGGGACTTCTCGTGAGAAACGAGAAATAGAAAATTCTCGCG
>NC_088930.1:3337500-3367500 GCF_038396675.1 Hydra vulgaris | reverse complement strand
AGACTTCAAAAGTGTCCCAAAGTGCTGATTGATAAAAAAACATATCTGGTCTCCAAACATTAATTAGTAGTCTATCAAATAGCCTTTTGGCCCTGATACAGTTTAAAGCCTATAAGTTATTGACAATGCTAATTTTTCAAAACAGTTAAGTGATAGTTCGTGATTCCAAACTCTAATAATTTTGACCTTGAGTTCAGTGGTATTCCTAAAAGTGTGTGTCCAAATCTTCCTTTTTAATACTGACCAGATATTTTCAATTAGGTTCAAGCTAGAAGACTTAGGGGGCCAATCCAAAGTCTGCCTACCTTTACCCTTAATAAAGTCTTGAACCACCTTAGCTCTATGGCAGGATGCACCATCATCTTGAAGCCAAAACTCCTGATTAGCTTCAAAAGAAGCCTGGCTGACCTATTGACCTGACCCTCTAACACTTTTAAGTATCACCTTGCATTGCAAGTCTCATCAGGCACCAGAAAACAAATACATCCAGCCCCTCCAGCTGAAAATGCTCCTCACATCATTTCAGCAGCAGAATGCTTTACAGTGGGCATTGCAAATTTAAACCTTTCCCTAGTTTTTCTCCTCAACCTAATTTTTCCACTGTCATTCCTAATACAGATTCTGATCCCGTCTGCAAATAACAGGTAACTCCAAAAGTCTGCATTCTTCCCAATGAACTTCTTTGCAAAAGCTAGTCATAGCTTTCGGTGTCTGTCAGTCAGCAGGGGCTTTCTGGGGGCTATAAAGATACCAACCCTATGCTGATTAAGTTCTCACGGATAGTTGAGGTGGCTGCATTTATTTCCCTGCTCTGAAGTTCATGTTGTAAGCATTTGCTTGACTATGTGGGAGATCTTCGTACCATAAGCTCCAACACTCGCAAATCTCGTTTTGACAAGATACATTTTCTCCCACAGTTTCTCCTGGAGGATTTCAATAAGCCATCTTCTTTGTATTTCTAAAACAGAAATCAAAGCAGAATCATAATTGAACACTTGGCATTCTGCTAGTATCTAACAAAGTTTTTAAAAATGTCAAGATGTTTCCCCACCCCCTTACCCTCCAAAATATTTTCATACGTTAGATGGTGCTGTTGGATCAATTATGAAGGTACGCATACGTACCATTATAAATGATCCAACAGCATCATGAGAAATCCCCAAAATTGATGATATCTGTCTGTATGAGTACCCTATACCCTGCTACTTCACAACAGCTAACTTCAATTCATTAGATATATCTTCCCTACATCTAGGAGGCATAATAATCTACTAATAATCGATAATTTTCTAAACCAATGAAAATATAATGTTAAACAACAACAATAACAATAAAAAACCATAAGAATACTCAACAAAACTAAACAGCACATACGGACCAAAGGTTATTTCACTTATTACAAGGAAAGAACAGAAATATTTTTAGAATATGCATTGTAAAATATCACAAATAGATGCAACTCCCACTTAGGGTTTTTACACAAACTTTACTATTAGAAACATTTAAAAAATATTTTATATCAAAAAATTTTGCACAAATTTTTATAAAACCAAGCTGACAATATACATAAACAATACAAGAACACATACGTGATTGTTTTGGTTGAGTTTTTTTGGCACGAAGTGATGAAAAACATAATTTTTCGTAGTGTCCACAATTTTACTGAGATTAGTGAATATATATATATATATATATATATATATATATATATATATATATATATATATATATATATATATATATATATATATATATATATATGTACATATATATATATATATATATATATATATATATATATATATATATATATAAATATATGTATATATATATAAATATATATATATATACATATATATATATATACAAATGTATGTGTGTACATATATATACATATATATATACATATGATGTATATATAGATACATAAATATATATATATGCATATATATTTATATATATATATATAAATATATATGTATATATATATATATACATATCTATATATATATGTATAAATATATATATATAAATATATATGCATATATATATATATAAATATATATGTATATATATATATATATATATATCTATATATATATATATGTATAAATGTATATATATATATATAAATATATATGCATATATAAATATATATATATATATATTTATGTATCTATATATACATCATATGTATATATATATATATATGTATATATATGTACACACATACATTTGTATATATATATATATATATATATATATATATATATATATACAAATGTATGTGTGTACATATATATACATATATATATACATATGATGTATATATAGATACATAAATATATATATATATGCATATATATTTATATATATATATAAATATATATGTATATATATATATATCTATATATATATGTATAAATATATATATATATAAATATATATGCATATATATATATATAAATATATATGTATATATATATATATATATATATATATATATCTATATATATATGTATAAATATATATATATATAAATATATATGCATATATATATATATATTTATGTATCTATATATACATCATATGTATATATATATATATGTATATATATGTACACACATACATTTGTATATATATATATATATATATATATATATATATATATATATATATATATATATATACAAATGTATGTGTGTACATTTATATACAAATATATATATACATATGATGTATATATAGATACATAAATATATATATATACATATATATTAGGGATATGACTTTTTTGCAACCTACTAGGCCTGTATCGTAATTCAATGAACTTTTATGTAAAAAGAACGAATAGATGTTTCATTTTGACATATTTTGAAAAAAGGTCACCCCAAAACCAAAAAATCGAATTTTCAATAGGTACACTTTTGTACAGTAAATGAATATTAAAGGCTGAAGATGTTGTAAGAGTCATACTCCTGTTGTTATTTTATTTATTTATGCAACATGTACTGTGATATAACAAAAAACATTATGTGATATATAATTATACAAGTATTACAAAATTAACAGTATCAAAGCGTCTAGTACAACAATATACATAACTGTCTGTGTCTATAGGCCTACTGTGTTTAGTACATGGGTCACATGATGCTCACGTCTCATAAAGAGTCTAGCGCTTATTACTTAGAATGAATCGAAGTTGCAGTTTGTCTTTCTTTCTGCAGGAAGCATACAGGTCTTGCATCACCTTGATTGCACGTTCAGCTATCTGATTACTTCGTGGTATGTCGATGACGGATGGCTCTTTCTTCCAGTGATTTTTGAATGACTGCAATGCCTTTTTGTAAGGCTTCAATACATCAGATAAATTCTTGAAGTCATTGTCATTGTACTTTTGACTACTAAACCAATGTTCTGCCCACTCATATGAAATGAACCTGCAAACCTTCTCCAAATTCTTTCTCGCTTCAGGCATAAGAATGAACGCCAGAATGGCGAGAATGGCTCTTGAGTTCCATCTGGCATTGCTCATATTAGGAATGTTCTGAAAGTGAATCAGAGGGAAGTTTCTTTGTTCTTCATAGAACCTAAACACTCTTGTTAAATGGTACAAAAACTTCATATCGTCTCTCCACCCTGATTTATCAAGAATTTCTACAGTTCCATTCACAAACTTATCCTTCAGTTCATCATACTTATTCAACAGTTCAGACACAAATGGGTATTCAATGTTTGGAGATTTGGTATCACCCCCAAGTTCTTCGTCCATCACCAGACGGAGAATCCTGTCTAGTACGTGATGCTGACAACCGATAAATTGTGGTATTGTGACACCCTTTAATTTAAACATACGTTGCAACTTCACAACAACTCCATTTCTCTTCCCAGTATTGACGTTTGTTGTATCAGTAATGATCATCTTAATTGAATTCCACAAATTGTATTCATCAATAAGTTTGGCAATTTTTTCAGCAACAGTTTCAGCTTTGCCATCTTTTAAACGCAGTGCATCAAGTTTCACGTCAGTTCTTTCATTCTGAAGTACAACTACCTGATATTCCTTATCATCTATTCGTTTGCCGTCAAAGTGTAAGGACCACTGTTCCATTTTAAGTTGTTGTATCATTTCTTTTTTTAATTTACCTGCCTCTTTGAATATGGACTTGTAAATTGCTGATTGACTTGGAGTTGGAATATCAATACCTTGTTGTGATAATACATTGCATATTTTAGCAGCTTTATTTGTGGAAACTCCACTTGATGTAACCATACTTACAGCAAATATACTTTTGTAGTGCTTTCTAGTTTTTTTCTGAGTGTCCTCATCATCGTCTTTATCACCGTCGTCGTCTTCATCATCTTCACTCTTACTTTTGCAGTTTTCAGATTCAGTACCACTGTCTGTGGTAGACAGGACTTGTGATGTGGAAGGTATTGCTGTTCCAGACTGGACTTTCCTTCTCTTGGAAGGGTGAATGGTTTCTTTACTTGCCACTTGTCCTGTTGAATACCCCACCTGTCCTTTACTTTCTTTTTGTAGGTGGTATAGACGTTTATCTTCCGAGGATAACCACTGGCCATTCACTTTCGTGATGTCAAATAATGCATTGAGAACATCATATTTTCCACGCTTGACACATTCATCATAGACCTTCAGCACCTTCATAAGCTTTGCTCTTATCACTTGATCAGACACACGTGGAAAATTCAGTTTATTGTCCCACAATTTTGTAATTTCCTTAGAAATTTGGTCTATTCGTTCTTTTCTTCCTTTAACATATGCTCCGAGAAACTGGTATCTTCCTACGATCTGCAATTGAAGTGGTATTCTGGATTTTTCATCGAGTGAATGTTCTTCTACAGCCACGCTTCCTCTTCTTCTGTGTGACTCTTGAAATCTCACCAAATTTTTAGTCCAAGTCTTCTTGTTCTTTGTTACTGTGGTATGACTTTTCTTGTGAGACATCATATAATATTGTTACGACTTTACGGATAGCTGAGCGTAAATATCCGTTTAATAAAGTCGTTTAATTAATAAAATACTTTAACTGTATAGTAATCCAATTATAGTTCGATAATCCAGTCAATGTTGATAACAGTTCGATAATCCAGTCCGTATCCTAACGATAATGCTACAACTACTTATACTTCGTACACTTACAGCGTCTTTAGTTCGCTACAGTAGTTCCTTATTAGCTCAGTTACACGCAGAGTACTTCATAGAACTATTCACATTATCAACACTGAGCTCTGACAGCAGCTCGCTTATATAATTATTTAGAGCTTCCAGAATGTTCTACTAAGTTCTATAATCTTCTACAGTCTGTTACAGTCGTCTATATCACCGTGGTAACACAATGACGTCATCACATAACAATTCCAAGTATTTGCCGGCACACGGCCGTTTCGTTGCCATGGTAACGTGTGGCGTTATATTTATAAATTCATAACAAAATAATGAAATAAATAGAATTAAGCTGAGAATTAAGCTTAAGATTAAAATCGGTCAAAAATGAATGTATAAAAATGGTAAATCAAATTTTTATTTTGGGGGTGACCTTTTTTTGTTGCAGAAAGCTATTTGGGCCTTTTTTCATGATTTTAGGTAAAAGTTCATCGATTTATGATACAGGAAACATTTTATTTGAAAAAAAATTAAAATGACATATGACTAATATATATATATATATATATTTATATATATGCATATATATATTTATATATATATATATATAAATATATATATATATATATATATGTATATATGTATATATATATGTACATATATATATATATATATATGTATATATATATATATACATATATATATATATGTAATATATATATAAATATATATATATATATATATATTTACATATACATATGTATGTGTGTGTGTGTGTGTACATATATACATATGTATGTGTGTGTGTGTGTGTGTGTGTGTGTGTATATATATATATATATATATATATATATATATATATATATATATATATATATATATATATATATATATATATATATATATATATATATATATACATACTCATTTTTAGTTACTGGTTTTGCAAAAAAATTGATTTTCTTTAGCAAAACTATTGCAATGTAATTGCATTTTAAATTAAAAATAATCTTTATAAATAAAAATTTCAAATCTTAGAACGAAACACAATTGCTTTTTACCTGTCAAGTTTATCTGTCAGTTACACTGTTTTGAGAATCGAAAAAATCTTCGTCATTTGAATCTGACTCAGGATTGTTCATTTTACAAGGCTGATAAAACAAAATTATTAGAGTATTTAAGCAACAAAAAGATACTTTGAAGTTTGTAATTAACTTTTTAAACTAATAAAAAACTTTTATGCAGAAAATAAAAGAATTTAGTTATTTATTAGTCTTTTTTTTTTTACTGAGAACCGTAATATGGCAATTAAAGAAACAAGCAAGAAATCAAACTTTACTCATATCTTGATATAATATAACTTGAGTCAAGTTGTATTTCTTGTTTGTTTCTATATTTGCCATATTCCAGTGCAAAAGATTCTTTTGTACTGACCAGATTCCTGAAAATAGAAAAAATCCACAGACAAAGAATAGAAAAGAAACTAACTAAACAATTGTAACAGAAACAGCATGCGCTCTGTGATTTTATTTTGATGAAATTATATAGTTTTAAAATGTGCAATTCATTAAGCATATGCTTGCTTAGGCATACTTTACTATTTAATACTTTTAAATGTTAAATATTAACTAATAAAATAAGTATTTAAAAAATAACTAATAATATAAATAATTAACAACATAGTTTACTAATAATATTACTCAATACCAATATTAATTATAACAAATACTATTTTTAAATACTTTTAAGAAATGGGCTTTTCTCTAAAGTATTTACAAAAAGAATTCGTTTTTAAAAATTAAAGTATTTGATAACAAACACTAGAAACAAAATCTTGAAATTCTACATACATAATAATCTTTAAAGAGAGTTTTAAATTTTAGAAAATGTGTATATGCAAGCTTAGCAATTCGATCAGCAAAATGTTTAATATAGTTCCCAGCCATCATTGTGATGCGAGGCCGTGTTGGACCCATATGGGATAGACCCGTTTGGGAACCGTACGGGATTTGGCCGCGGGATCTATATGGGTACCATATGGGCCAAATAAAAAAATACTTTTTTTTATTTTTTACTATGTATAACTTTTTTCATTTTAAACAAATATAATGATTTATTTAATTATGATTTAAAACATAAATTTTTATATGCAAATTGAAAACACAAGGATATAATGCATATATTTTTTATTAAATAAAATAATCTGTTATCACATGTGTATTAAATATATACAAGTTTTTGCTGCTGTATTCTTTACGTTATATGCTTGCCGCTGCATTTTGTACATTCTATATGTTTTTTATGTATTTGATGCTGGATTTAAAATTCGTTTATTACCAAACCAAGCAGAAAGTGCTTCTTTAAGAATTTTTTTGATAAATTTTGTTTGATGGTTTTTTTATGGAGTGCCTAAACATACGTTAGTTAAAATAAATTGCAAAGTAAACGTAACTAGAGAAAATATCTTTTGCAATATATTTTATCCAAAAGTATGGCATTAGTTAGTCTTTCACTATCTTAACATATCACTATAAAATATTATGATTTGATTTAGTAATTATACCTACTTGATTTAGTAGGTATATATTGATTACATATGAATTAACAGTTTTCTTATTTAATAAAACATTAATGTAAATGTCATCGTGTTTTTAATTTGCATATAAAATATTTACCTTTATAAATTTTTATCAAAAGCTATCGTAATTAAATTAATTATTTAATTTGTTTAAAATAAAAAAATTGCTTTAAATAAATTGTTGTAAATATAAAAAATCTAAGTTATGCATTGTAAAAAATAAAAAAATATATCCGTGAAAAGTCTGGGGTCAATACATGAAAAAAGAAAAAGCAACGGATAGGTTTTTTCATTTTTTTTTTATTTGGCCCGTATGGCACCCATATAGTTCCCGCGGCCAAATCCCGTATGGTTTCTATTTGACATCCCGTACGGGTCCCACACGACATCCGCTTCGCAATGCTGGCTGGGTTTCGAGTTTAAAAAACAGTTTTGTTTTAAAATGGCTTTACTTTTACATATTTTGAATGTTTAAAATAAGTAAACATATATAGAATATATGCAATACGAAATATTAGTTATATTTAGTTATTTACTTATTTTCAATACCTTTGACATATTTTTACATTTCTAACTGAATAAAATTAAATATAAATTACAATTTTACATACCTTTAGGGCACTTTAAAATTGTAGTTTACATAATTGTAGAACTTTTCACAAAAAATTGCCCTAAATTCTTTAAACGACCGTTTAACTTTACAATCTATATAGTGTAGCTACATTAATGAAATTTACTTTGTAAATTCGCTTTATAGGAAAGGCCCAAGATTCGAAAGAAACCTTTTATATTAAGAGAATTTTAAAAAAAAAACATTTTTTTTTTTAATTCTCCCAATATAAAAGTTATATTAATTTATAATGTTAATTTAAAATTATTTATTTAATTGCTTTTTTACTTGTTTATGTATTCTTTTTTTAGTTTACATGAAAATACCTATAGTTAAATAAAAATAAGAATTAAATAAATATTTTTATTTAGACATTAAAAAACAAAAATATTTGTTTGCTATTCTCCTAATATAAAAAAAATTCAGTTAAAATCTTTTTTAGATTTGTTTTAGTAAAGCAAATCGTTTGTAAATGCAATTATGGGTCATTCATAACAAACGTCACCCGATATTTGTCAGTTCTTAACCCATTCTTTCCTGTCACGAAATCACGAACGATCACATATACCTGAACCCCTCTCCCTCCAATGTTGTGATAGCAGTTTTTTTGTCAAAAATATTTCAAAAGATTAAAATATAATGCTTTGCATCATTATAAAAATTTAACCTAACGAAAATAAGGAAAACACATAAACGTAGGAGTGGAAGTAAAAACTTTGGCAAACCTAAGATTTTCTTATTTAAACGACTTAAATAAGTATTAGTAAAATTGTACTACTAAAATAATTTTTTAAATTTGTTCTTGGTCTTGCTTAAAAATTGTTTTCCATTAGATAACTATCGCAAATGCTATGAAAAATCAGTTACGAAGAGTGCCACTAGTTTAGGAAGAGTGCCACGAGTTTTTTAAAATTTCCTATATTAATTATTTTTATAAATGAGTTACTGCAATACTTTTGAAATTCTTTTGTTACGTTACTTTAACTCTGGATAGTATATACTAGCTGGTAAGACCCGTAAAGTATGGGTCTTGGTAAGTTTGTTCCATAATGTTCCTCCATTTCTATATTTATTACACTTTTACTAAAACAATAAAATGTTAGGGAATTTTTTTTAGAAGTTAAAGTATTTAAATTTATATAATTATTTACAATTAGCAAAACTTTATTTTTCAGAAAAAGAAACAAAATATAAAACTTTTTAACAATTAAAAAAGCATAAGTTGTTAAGAAAATGGAACAAAATAAACCTTTTCAACAAAATTTATATACCAACAATACAATACAAATTTTTATTTATATAAAAGGATATTTTTTTTAAAACAAAACATCATTAAACAAAAAATTGTTTTACTATATACAATAACTATATATTTATACATGATACCAAAACAAAATATATACAAAAAAGTAAATCTGCATCATCAGTTAACAATCCGTAGATTAACCAACAACAAAAACACAAATTATAAATTTGGCGTATTATTTTCCCACGGCTCCCTCTCCTCATATTTTACTTTTTACAGGATCCACGCTCCCTTTAAAAAAAGGGGTTAGGGGCGCTTTAGCCTTAAGTTTGAGCTCATACCTTATGCTCCATATTTGGGTCCTTTATTTGTTTTGCAATGTTCTGAAAAAGCATTAAAAGATATATTTAAAATGAAAATAAAACTATATAATAAAAGAAGTAAAAACACACTACAGACCAATTTACCTGTTTCTGATGTTTTTTTCAGAGCATTTTTAAAATCAATCATAATCTGAGAAAAAAAATAATTTTTTTATTGCAAAGACAGCTGTTTCACAAAAGAACAAAACCACAACTTTGCGGTGTAAACAAATTTTGTAATTTGATAAGAAAAAAAAATTATTGTCATCTTGATTGCAACAAACTGTTTCTTTTTAAACTATTGGCTAATGATCAACATAGTAAATTTTAAATAATTAAAGTTTACTAAGTTAAAACCATATTTTAAAAGTAGACAACATAAAATTATGATAGTTGGTAGAGCACCAAAATAAAACTAAAGAAATAAAAAAAACAATTAAATTCAGGATTTTTGTAATACATTTTATTTGCAGTTCAACATGAAAAAGAACTCTACCATCTTAATAAAGATAATAAAGGTAAAATTATCAAACAAATACACAAAAATTATAAAATAAGAATATAATAAAATGTTTGTTTTAGAAAAAATAGCATCCTTTTAATTAAAAACATTTATGTTTTCATGAACGGATAAAGATACATCGATAGAGAACATACACAGTGAAAAATTGGTTTTTAAGTTCCTTTACGAATTTACGAAAGTACATATTAGATACCCCTAATTAAATGATTATTATGAAAATTGTTAACTGTATTCACAAAATCTTAACTGACGATAAAATGTTATTTTGACATAGAGAACCATAACCACTGTCACAAAAGATTAAAATTTTAATATTTTACATGTTCTTCTGACTTAAACTTTTATGTCGATTAGTGTAGAAGCAGAATTTATGTCTTTTCAACAAAAAGTTTTTATAAACATAAGTTTATTGAAAATATTTTTTCATATACATAAGTTTGTTTTATTAAAAAATAAAGAAACAAAATTGGTATATTCAACTACATTTTCTATTTCTAGATGTAGTTACGTATTTTCCCCTGCCCATTCTAACTCCTCCCACTTACCTTTTGGTAAAGATAATCCCTTCCCCTTTAATGAAACGAGGGGAAATCTTTCTCCTATTCTGGGCCTACACCCTAAGTACACTAAAGGATGTGGGCCCTTATTATTTTCTCAATTCAAATGCTTCATAAGATAAACGTAAAAATAACAAAGTAACAATTAAAATAGCTTAATCGTATTTTAGTGTCATAATTATAAAACCTATAAATCATTTGTTTACCACTTACAGGTAAGGGTGTTGCACCAGCTATTGTTGTTAGCATTGCTTAAACTTTATTGGCTATAATAAATAAGAAAAACATACAGATAATCAAAATTGAAAATTAAAAATAATTTAATGCAATCAAACTATTACTAAAATATCTCATAAAATAGAATAATACAATCATAATAAAAAAATACATTTTTTATTAAATTAGTTTTAAAAATGAAGATAAATGAGAAATTAAAACCTCCAATATGTGATAAGTTGTGGCACTAAAAATAAAATAACAAACAAAATTTTGTTATTCAATTCAACACTTATTACAAAAATATTTGTTGAATTAGGAAGTAAAAAAAAAAAGCAAATGTAACTTTTTTAAGAAGCAAATTTCAAAGATTCTTTAACAGTAAATTGAACTTTATAAAATTTTAGCTTAATATCGCCATCGGACAATAACACTGTACTAAATAAATAGATTCATATAAACACGATTAAATATCTAACATAAAGCTATATAAAAAAAATAAAAATAAAAAATAGCTTACTTACATTTAAAATAAGATTATCTACAATACCTCGTGCATACAGTGATCTATACTGCAGGCCTTGCCAACACAAATATATATATATATATGTATATATATATATATATATATATATATATATATATATATATATATATATATATATATATATATACATATATGCATAAATATATATATATATATATGTATATATATATATATATATATATATATATATATATATATATATATATATATATATATATATATATATGTATATATATATATATGTATATATATATGTATATATATACATATAAACACGCACACATATACTTATGTGTGTGTGTATATATATATATATATATATATATATATATATATATATATATATATATATATACATAAAAACGGCAAAAAAAGCATAAAATAAAAACTTTACAAAGTCGAAAAACTTTGTAAATAAAACATATATTTATTGTTTTATAATGTTTTCAAAGAATTCTCGACAATTTCAATATTTTTTGAGCTGTTTTGTTTATTTGAACGTTTAGTCAGAAGTTTACATAAATTGTGGGAATATTAAGCCCACCACGGTCAATTGAGTTTATGTATTGTTCATCCATTTGGTGGTAAAAAGTGGTTTTATCTAACAATTCATTTTTTGTAAAAATATAAAATTCGAGATCTGATAGATTGTCAAGTATCTCAGCAGAAGGCTCATTCAATAGAACACCAAAATTCGGACAAGAACTTGGGTTATCAAGTGATAGCAAAGCTTAGTTCTTGAAATAAATAACTTTTCAATCACTGTTGTACTGTTTTGAAATATGTACCACATGAAACTTGGCCTAATTTGCTAAATTGAGTTATTGATAGCCAATGGTATGGTTGAACTATGTAAATCATTATTAGTAAGCTATCCAGTAATTATTTACATAGTTCAACAATACCGTTACATGTGTGGTAAATTGACTGTGCAGTGTCACAAGTACGTTGTTTCTCTCTTTTACCTTGCTTTCCAGCCATCTTTAAAGCCATATTTCTATAATTTAAAATATTTTCTAATCTATTACCATTAGGATCTTAATTACTGCTTGAAGTTCATCATTGAATCTAATATCAGCACCTGTTCCCTTTACATTGATAACTTTCCACCATGACGCAACAATGTTAATAAAATCTGCTCTATTTTGTCTTTCTTTTATATGCTGCAGTCCTGGATGATTACTTACAGCATGGTAATTTTTGTCACAAAATACCCTTAAACAGGTAGATACTAGTTGTCTCTCAATTGGCTTTTGAAATATTGAAACTTCATTTAAGTTGGATAGTTTAACTAAATTTTTAGATCCAAGTTCATAAAGTTTCTTAAGATATTCCCATTATGCTACTTTACATACTTCTTTATCATAAAAAGTAAGTTGACCAGTTTTTTCAGTAAGCCAATTATTTCTAATATTTTTAAACAAATGGACATACTCAAAGATTAAGAAAATACCATCATTAATCAACCAGGGTTTATCAGAGCTGATCTTTCGAAGATTTTAAAAACTGCCTGATTAATTCTATTTCCATCGCAAATTATAGCTTTAATTTAAAACGCAAAACTTTTACTAATATAGAGTATGTGTTGATTCATTTCATCAATGAAACAGCCGTAGTCGTTTTAGATCACTAATCTGGATTAGTAAGGATTTGCTGGAAATGGAAATCTGGAACTCCATTTGAATAAGTTTGTGATTGTAAATGAATAGTGTTATTTATCATAAAGCATACTAATGGAACACCTAAACCTCTTTCATTATTTTAAAAAAATTCTTTTCATTTCAGCAAAAGTTACTCTATCTTATTCTAAGAAAGAGGACTGTTCATCTTAAGCGAAATTTTAAATACACGAAGAAGCACGAGTTGTTGCTCATAATAAAGGAAGATAAAAAGTAATTTGTCAAGACAATTTGCCAGGCCACATAGATGGTAAAAATTTAGGTCGACATTTTTCTCTGACTATTTGTTTTTCAAAATTTATCGTCCAATGCAACTCACAAACTACAGTGTCATTAGATACTTTTAAGTTTGCATTTAAAACTAATTAAATCCACGTATGCTTTTCTTCTTCATTTTTAGGAAGTCAATATACTGAAAGCTTTAAATTATCAGATTTCTTTTTCGCAGATAAATTATTTGTAGTACAGCCGTAAATGCAACATTTTTTACCGATATTTTAATGTCACTAAACTGGCGACTAAATTTACGCAAAATTTAAAGTAGGCCCCCAGTCAGATACGCGGTTTGCACATTGGGAAGGCCTGCACTATAGATCGCTGTTCTTGTGCATTATCAAATAAACGCGACCGAGTTGACTCATCCAATATTATACTTAGTATAATGCTATTTTGAAGGTTATCTAAATTCTGTAATTGTTGTGCACTAGATTTAGAATGTTTAACAGGGGCGTGGTAAAATAACTTTAAAACTTTAAATTTCTTTATTACTTTAATGTTATCTACTTTTAACTTTTTAATATCTTTAAAAATTATTAATGTTACTAAATAGTTTTTTTCAAATATTAAATAAAAATTTTCAAATATGTTCTTAATAAAAATATTTTTTTAAAACCCCCTAACTGCTTAAAAAAAGTAGAGGTCGCCGCGCACTATGTCGTAATTTTATACAAATGGGTGGCTAAAAATAGTTTTAAAGAAACTATTTTTTTACCTTTATAAAATTGAAACCAACAATTTATTAACTCATTTAGTTCAAACACCTGGACGGCGCTGCGTTTTGACCCAATTTTAAAAGCTTTTTATGAAAGTACAAGTTTTGAATTTTTTCTTCTTTTTTTTATATAGTTAAACTTAATGAAGAAAAAATTTTCAAGATTTATTGGACCCTCCCAGCCAGCACAAGAAAGTCTTTTTAGAATCTAAAATGTTAACACCTTTTAGACATCCAAATTCAGATAACTATAAGACATCTAATTGTATTTATCTTTGAGTAGACGAGTAACAGCTCTCTCGAGCCGTCTAAAAGATGACTACTATTAGACGTCTTATGTTAATCTGAATTTAGACATCTAAAAGGTGTAAACATTTTAGGTGTTAACACTAAAATGTTATGACAACTTATTGCAATTAAGATATTTTTGAACAATGTTTGCTGACAACTTTGAATATTTTAATAATTGTATTATCAATCCCTAATATTTCGCTTAGTTCTTTTGGGTCAGAGAACGCATTTCTGCAAACATTTTCGGTGGTAGATGTTCCTGCTCCATTAACTGCGGGAAAATCAACTCGGAGATGCCTCCTTTTGAACATTAATTGCTGGATAAATTTCTTTTTTTTATTCTATACTGTCTTGAACTCTTTGGTTGCTCTCCATTTTTTGAATTTGAGTCGGTATAAAATATGTAAAAGACACTCTAGAAATCTTATCCAAGCATATAACGGAGATATCCTATAGATAAGTGTACCTTTTTTTTTTTTTAAATCTACTTAGAAAGTTCTACAAACAAGTCATTGCAGTTGGTGTAGCTTCGCAAATACAACAGCACTGCGTTGACAATGTTTTTGTTATAATTGCTAAAACCTTTCCATCAATCATGCACACAAAAAAATTGAAATCAATAATAACAAACTAACCATTAACCAATTCAATATTCACTGAATGCAAATCCAAAATTTCATTTTCTATTTGAAGTTTTTTTCCTAAAACGACTACGGCTGTTTCATTGATGAAATGAATTTCAATTGGCCTACAAAATTTTACACTTAGAGGCATTAAGTTGGTTCACAAAAAGTCACTTTTTGAATTTGACACATTAAGCCTAAAAGGTGCAGTTACAACTGCAAACATGCTTAAATCTTGACTTCACTTAGTTTGTTATTGATATCCAAATAAGCCATAATTTCTTTTTGCCTCATTTTTACAATTTTTTCAGCGGTATGATTCATAAGTGCTTGTAAATCTACTTTGATTCTTAAATCACTGACTTCCAAGTGATTATCTTGTGGGCCACACAAGTTAAGTACTTTTTCAACTGTTGAATAAGATAGATATTTTATTTTAGATGCCTATTGAATTTGTTTATAGCCACATGCGCTAAGATCTACGTCAATTGTTGTTGCAGCGGCTTCTTCAGCTGCCATTTTTATCGTTGTCATTTGAACAAATATATGATGTGAATCTTTATGATTTTTAATGAAATGTGTTAACACATTGAATAAAAAAAAATCCGTTTGATTATATACTTTTCTATGGGCTATAAGTAATGATTTTTTAATTAAATCAAAATTTGAATTTGTATGCTCTCCTGCAATTATCCGACATTTACTTCTCTGACTCATATCATTATGAGTAAGAGAAGTAAATGTCGGAAAAAAACATAGCAAGTTCTAGCCATCAGCTTTTTTTTTAAACTTTTTACATTTAAAAAAAAAAGCTTGAGCAGGAAGTCCAGGTTCCGAACCTCGACTTCCTGCTCTAGGAGTCCGCGTGCTAACCACTCTGGTACGCAGGTATGTTGGCTAACACAAATTTTAAAACTATATGGCATATTAAAGACTTTATCAAACAGAAATGAGTGCTACAGAATGAATTTTAAGTAGATATTGCCGCAATTCAATTTTCAAGTGAAAGTAAAACAAAAAAACTAGTTAATGTTTTAGTATGTTTTTAAGATTACATAATTTAAAGTTTGCGTAAGTTAGCTATACTTTTGTTGACTTTTCTTATAGCAAAAAGTTGCTATTCTTTCTCGCTATTAACTCGTTTGCAATGGCTGCTAAAAAGTATCGTGTCAAACACGCTTGAATGAATTCTTTAATAATATATTATATGATAATAAATCCACGATAAAAATCGCTTGGTTACGTAATTGATTTAACATAAGTTAAATATATAACATCAAAAAAAACAAGTTTATTTTCCTTAGCGGGTCACCTCCGATATAATTTTATATATTTTTAAAATTGGTATAGAATTCTTAACATCATATGAAAGTTTCTAATACAAACTGTTTTACTGATTCATAGAAATCTGACCTAAAAATTGAAGCAATTTTTTTACCTTGTTTTCCGTGTAACGTAAAATAAGTGGCATTTTCAGTAATAAGTTGTTGCCCTCTTTTGGCCAGACTCAAAGCTATTTGACAAGTTTGTTGCGCGTGTAATGTAAGTTAATGTAGACATTAACTTACATTACATGCATTATAATCAAATACATTTCATTTTATAATAAAATTTATTTTAAACTCTCATTAGTGTTTAAAAAATATACGTAATTATATTTACATTTAATATAATCATATAATTTGATATAGTGTGTATATTAAAGCTCATTTGCTATAAAAGTAAACTTTTTTGTTTACGCTAGTTTAGAATGGATACGATTTTTTCAAGAATTTTTTATTATTATAATAAAAAATTCTTCTAATAGCAGTTTTAACTGTAGGGTATCGCCGGGTTTGATTTTCGTGTTAACAGCCTTCTGATAACTAATTTATTTTTTATTTTATTTTTACTTCACAATATTTTTGATTGCGTTTTGTGGTTTTAAATAATTTAACAACCAATGTGAAAGTTGTTAATGACGTTTATTAGACAATGCAATCAGGATGACTTGAATTCTAGTAATTAAGTTAATATTTGTAATGATTACATAATAAACATATTTTAATTATGTAATCAAGCTTTATTGCATGAGCACTTTTTTCACACCCAAAATTAATTCCACAGTATTAAATTTCGTGCATTGTGTTATTTTTCCTTAACGATATTTTTGACATATTAATATTAATATACATATATATATATATATATATATATATATATATATATATATATATATATATATATATATATATATATATATATAATATATATATATATATATATATATATATATATATATATATATATATATATATATATATATATATGTATATATATATATTATATATATAATATCTAAAATTAATTTACAAAGAAAAATAAGAATTGCATAATTTTTTTTGAACAAATCTATTAAATTTAATATGTAAACAAAACGCACGAAAATAAATTTTACTTCGTTAACTTGCACAATACTGTATAAATCGTTAAAAACAAATATCGAATTAAAAACAAATAAATAAATAAACTATTTACTATCAACTGTCCAAAATTCGTCAACTTTACCCTAAAGGCCTCGTGTTCGAAAAATTTCAAATTTTTTTTTTTAACATGTTCTGGTAATTTCTTTGGTGCATTTCTTTATGGAAGTGCTACGATTGCATTTTTCGCCTTTGACTTTTTACTAACTTTTTACCCATTCTCTCTGATATTTTAAACTGACTACATTTTTTTACTCTTGACCAACTTTTTTAGGTGGACTACTGATTGCTGTTTTATTTTTCTTTCAACTCTAAATTAAATCTGACCAGTCAATGCAATTCTCACACTCCATACTGGCACTGCTTAGTGGTAAGACAGTATTATTTAGTGATAACCCACTAACAGCAGCTAATTTTTCAGAAATTGTACTTCCGAGTTTTTCCTTCTACTTAACTAGCATGATCTCTCTTTCTAACAGGTTTTATTCTTAAGGGTCAAGTTCCAATCTATGAAAGGCTAGTATTATTAGTGTCAGTTGAACATAATATATCATCTATGTCATCAACATCGTCAATTTTTTTACTTGAGTTTGTGGTTGAATAAACTTTGCGGCGATTTGGGCACAATTTTTTGAACTGGCCTTTATTTGTTAACTTTGATAGACAGTCTGCAGACTCTTGGTCAAAACGTCTCAATCCTTTAACTGCGCAACGGTTGACCGTAGTAAAAGGATTTAAGCAATACCCCTGCAAATGCGTGTTTTTAACCAACAGCAGTGATTTGTAGTGGAAATAAATTAAAGTAATATTTTTGGTTAAATTATAAGTTTGCCTGACAATCAAGCTTTGTTCCTCGATCGAATATTCTGAGCAAATTTCAATGAAATCTTTTTTTCGTTAAAAGGTACTTAAATGACATAAACTTCCGTCAAATTTTCCAATACGGCAGGTATTTAAGTTTTGTTCAGCAACCATGTCAGGATATAGATATATTTAAAATGATTCTTGTTTCAATTTCAATTCTAATTCTCGTCTTCTAATAATTCTAATCAATTTTAGTGATAACCTTATGTATATTAAACTTTTAAATATTATTTAGAGATATTTACTTAATAAAACTAGTTAAACGGCAAGTTAATTTACGGACCCTAATATCGCTTTTGAAATATCAAAGACTTTGTAGACCTAATTTAGCTCATAGAAACTAGATGGTTTTTGTTCATAGAAAAAATCTCTCCAAAGTTGTTCTTATTGTTTTAGTGTGAAATAAGCTCTTATCAATGATGCAATTAAAAACACAAAAACAATTTACCGACATTAGGTTTTAGGGGTTCAATTACATGTTTTTTAGGGTATTTCAATTTTGTCGTCATATTGGTTTTATGATAACTCAACATGGGCAATATTCAAAAACTTAACTTTTATCCACATCATTGCATTGAAAAAATGTAATCTGCGCCATTGGTTTACTAAGAACTCAGGTTTTTAAGATATATTCCCTTCCATTTCAAAAAAATAAGGCCCTAAAAATAAGATTTTTAGCTACTGACTGATATTGAAATATATGAAAACTTTGCAGTAGAACCATTGAGACAAATTTTACATAACTCATTCAACTTAATATTTAAATATTTTACTTTCAATGCGTTTGTATCCAAGATATACTCATTGATGTTTGAACAACTAGTTTTGTTACAAGTTGAAAAGTTAAATTTATCTATCTGAAAATCTATTTAAAAATGGCTAAATGCATTTTATTCTAGCTCAAGAGTACTGAAAGTTAATGAATTCTTTGGTTTCATTCTCATAACAAAAAGAATTAATATTTTTTTTACTCTTCACAACTTTCAATAAAACTTTCACAACTTTCAATAAAAGAATATATCAAATATGTAACTATATATTTTTATATCTTGTTAGTTCCCTAACTATACGCTTATAATATTTTTCGACAGTAAAGGTCAGTACCAAATAGCCAACAAAAAATAATCAGTTGTGCAAGTGTTTTGACTGATAATACTTTAATATAGTTGACACAGTAAAAAGTAATCTGAATCCAATTTAAAATCATCTTTATTTAACAAAATACAACCGCACCATTTTGGTAAATGTTTTGAAAATAATCTAAAATTCATTAATTGTTTATGCAGATTTCTTATTCAATAGTAAAATACTTAATAATGATTAATTCAACATTAGACTTTGTTTCGTTAGAGACAGCCTGTTTTGTAAAAAAACATAACCCTTGACCCTGGATTTTGAAGTTTTTTCAAATACTTTCCACAACATAAATAAACCATGATGCTAGTACAATGACGACAACAACAACGCATTCTTAAACCAGAAATAACACCCACATACCCAAGAAAGTACTAATTTTGGACTATCGATGTTCGGGAAACATTTAAATAATAGCCTATGCTTAGTAGCGCTTGATTGTTTTTATCATTATTATTATTTTATTAAACACCCTCTGTAAATGTGTTTACAAGGTAAAAATACATAAAAATAGTTTAAGATATATAAAGAGAGAATAAAGTGTATCACTTGAGACTGTTTTCTTCAAGAGTATTTTTGAAAATTGTTCGCTCCTGCTTTGCATTCTAACATTGAATTGCCACTAAAATTTGATAAGTATCTTCAGAAATTATATTTTCTGAAATATTAATTTTCACTTTCTTTTTATCCTGAATTAAATTTTTCATATTTATTTTATGGATCTTACATAATTTCTTTATATCATCTATAAAGGAATATTTTAATGAACAATAGTTAAGCTGAGAATTGATGATTTCAAAAGTTACTTTATTATTTAATAGACGGATAAATAGATTTATTTTATTTTGTTGTATGCAAGTCAATATCTCCCGAACTTTAAATAGAGAGTTTATATAGTTTTTGCTATACTTGGAGGTATTAAAAAATGACTTAATTGCATTTCTATCAAGTTTATTAAGTCTTTGCATTGTTGACTCTCTATTTTCAAAGAGTTCCAGACCATGCATTAGCGTCGGAACTGCTAAAGATGTATATAACTGAATAATTGAAGATGGATGTACAAACCGGATACCAGATTGAATAAGAGTTTGCACTATTGTTTTGAAATTTGATATCCTACTGTTAATATTTGTTCTATTGAGTGAGGCAAAAATAGATTTTTGTGTATCCCAAATAAAGCCAAGATGATTAAGTTTTTTATTTGGTATTATTTGATGGTCGTCTAGGGTTATCTTGCAATTAGTTAATTGTCTATTTCCGGAGAGCAACAGTTCCGTTTTGACAGCATTGAGCTTTATGCCGCTTAAGTTATTGTAAATATTACACGTTGTAATCAGCCTTTTTAGACCATATAGAGTAGAGCTAAGAAGAATGATGTCGTCAGCATAAGCAACAACACCTGTGAAGTTTCCATGTATAGAAGTACCCACAACGTTATCATTTTTTATAGTTTCGAGTAACTTTTTGGTGTATATGTTATGTAGGTAGGGGGACAGAATGGATCCTTGTCTCACTCCTTGCTTAAGAGCAAATGAAACTGATTTGGAACCTAGGTAAGAGACAGTTGCACTATTTTTGTGGTACAAAGATTTTTGTGGTAGAAAGAGGTAAGTTTTTATTAAAGTAAAGTTTATCAAAGAGAATGTCCCAGTTGCAGCTGTTAAAAGCTTTTTCAGCATCTAAAGAACATAAATAAATAGGCGAATTATTGTTGTTATTATGCTTAGTTGTTTCACTTATAACAAATTCAGCATGCAAGGTCAAACTCTTACTATTGAAACCAAATTGAAGGGGATGTGTTTCTTTTATCTCAGGACTGATGAGTAAAATTAGGTATTCTAAAAGTTTTGTAAATATTGGAATAATACTGATACCTCGGTAGTTATTTGGGTCGGTAAATGATTTTTTATACGATTTGACTAGCGGTATAATAGTTGAAGTTAACATAGATGTAGGGGTCCATCCATGGTTAATTGAAAAGTGAAAAAATTTTCTAATCCATAGCGTTAGTGCATCACGCTGGGTATATTTTAAATGTTCTGCAGATGTATTGAAATGATCTTGGCATTTATTTAATTTTAGGCAAGAAATAGCGACTTTTATATTTTCATCAGTAATAGCTATTTCATTAGGATTTTCACAAGGTGGAATTTGACTATAAATAGAACTATGATTTAACCTTTCAGTGTTTAATCGTTTTTCAAATATAGTAGCAAATTCTACGGTAATCGATTCTTTATCCTCTTTATTGTTTATAGCAAAAAGTTTTGGATTTAAGTTCTTTTTTATACACTTAAAAACATTCCAAAAGTTTTTTGGGTTAGATTTTTTTAGTTTTTCAATTTTTATGTATTGTTGATTGAGTTTATTATTTTGGGCTGCTTTGACGGCTTTGCGGAAATTCTTTCGAGCAAAGAGGTATCGATTAAGGATAGAAGAGGTGGAGTCTTTTACAAATCCCGTTTCCCTCTATTTTTGAAAATAATGTGAAAGAATTTTTTTAATTCGAGTTAACTCGGGAGTCCACCAGGATTTTGAATAATTAGACGTTTTTTTGACTTTAAGTGTTCTCTAAGAGCCCATGCTTCACTATTAGTAATAGTAGTATAGATTTGGGCAAGTTCATTTTCGAAATTACCAATAAGGTTAAGATTATTAAAACTGGTACTTAAGTGATCTAGATTGTTCCAGAGATATCTTGGAATATTAAAATCCTTTGTTATTTTATTTATATTTTCTTGATAATACCTTTACGTCCAATTGAAATCGATAGCGGCAAGTGATCACTTACATTTTAAAAAGAAAGAGGAATAACGGTACATTTATATACTAGAAGAGATGTATGCTTTGAAATAGCTATATGATCAATGTACGATGAGTTTGGTAATGTAAGATGTCGATAAGAAATTGCAGGACTGGAACCTTTAGTTACAGTTTTGACTAAATTTCAGCGGAAATAAATTTATAATTTTGAATATGTTGAATATTTATATCAATCAAAGTAATATACTTTCCATTTAAATGTTTTGCTAGATAGATTAAACTTTGCTTTATCTGATAGATACCAAATTTGATGTATTTTCGCATATCATCTATAGAAAACTCTTGGAAATTAATTTCTAATGCATTGATTGGTTCAAAATGCTTTTTACTTTTTTTTTAAAAAAAATTCAAATGTATGATTTGAATTCATTTTTCAAATAAATTTTAATTTTTATTAGAATTAGAATATCTTTACCTTCTTTATTATTGAAGATATACTTTAAATTTAACCTGTTAATCAAGGAAGCAGCTTCTCTAACATCAGTCATAATATGAGGAAGCATTGTATTCCTTATTTTTATCCAGCGATTCAAATGATTGTTTAAGTGTACCATTAACAGCCTATACAACCCATCTGCATTTCTAAACAAATTTAATATGGTTACCATTTAAACTAGTTAACTGACTTTTAGAACAAATTTACAACTTGGTAAATACTTTAATTTTAATTTTTATCGATTCATCACTGATATCTCTAAAACCTCCATCTAAAGTTAATAAATTATCGGTCTGAACTAGTTCTCTCAAATTGCTTTTTGTTTTTAAAATACCACTTAATATAGTAACGTCTTTAATAGTTGTAGCAAATGATCCATGAACATCAATAATAAAACCATTTGCAGTGCATACTACAAAAGGCTTAACTAAATGTTTTTGTTTTTTTTCTCACTGACAGTTTTCGTTGTAAAGAATTATTTAAACTTTTTTCACAAAATAAATAAGTACCATTGGCTATAATTGCTGTTTTATATTAAACATGTTTTGTGTTAAACATGTTTTACATTAAACATATTTTAAAATAAATATGTTTTACAATAAACATGTTTTCCATTAAACATGTTTTCCATTAAACGTGTTTTCCATTAAACATGTTTTCCATTAAACGTGTTTTCCATTAAATATGTTTTATATTAAATAGTCAAAAAATGCAGTAAATAAAGTATAAAGAGCTGAAAAAAGTTTTAATTTAAGCTGTGTAAGGTTTTTAAATAAGGAGTGTGTTTATGTTGAAAAAGAGACAATGCTTAATTTTGTAACAGAGCTTTAGTTTTTTAAATTTTGTTAAATTGATTATTTGTGCATGCTTTTCTTGCAAAAAAATTATGTCAAATCAACATCCTTGCAATATTCATTGAAGACAATTTCTTAGAAATTTTTTTTTAGGGGCTTTAAAATTATTGTTAATTAAGTTGTAAAGTTTAATTTTATATTGCTTTCTAACATCCTTGAGCGTAAATATGTTTGTTTTTTTTGTTTTTTTTTTAATTATATTCAAAGTAAAACTTTAATCTGTGTAACCAATACTTTTCAAGCCAAATAAACCTATTTTTGTTGTTTAGATTTCAATTATTTTAAATTTCTTTAAGCTTTTAAGAGCTTTAGCACATAGAATCATGTCCTCTAAGGTGAAAATTTGTTTAAAATATTAAAAAAAAGTTAAAATATTTTCTAATTTTTTGCTGCACCCATCGATGATATTAAAACTGTTTTGAATTTTTTCCGGACTATTACTAGTGCTAAAAATCTGTTTTGTGTTTTTTTTTAAATTACCAATTATTTTGTATTTTGAAATATATTGCACTAACTTATAACTAATTTAATAACTTATACTTAAATTTAATGAATTGCATAAAAATGTTTTGCAAAACGTTTACAGTAGTCTTGAGCAATTTTAAACTTTGTATATATAGAAAAAAGGTATGGTAAAAATAGTTTCAGGCAAGGTTTACTAAAAGTAAATATTATTTAGTTATGATATGAATTAAATTATATAATTTATTTTTAAATTAAGTAAAAATTAAAAAAAAAATAATTCAACATTATGTAAGCTGCAAATGTGCATTAAAGTAATAAAAAAAGACGAAATATATTGAATACTTGAATGTCAGTTATCGTAGGTCCCTTTTTCTTTATCTTATATATTGCATTTCTGTTTCACCTGAACTTTTAACTAATGGATTACTTTTTAAGACATTATCAATTTTAAATGAGCAGTGATCAAAATAATTCAAAATTATTTATGACTATATTAGGTAGATTTGGATAGTTTAAGGCAATCGCTTTCAACATTTCTAAAAGCCTTTGATAAAGTTTGGCATTCTGGTCTTCTCCATAAGCTCTCTTCTCACGGTGTATCAAGTAACATCTTTAGGTTTATTAAATCCTTTCTTACCAATCGTCGTATAAAAGTTGTCGTATAAAAGATTGATAGCATTCTTCGCTGTTACCTGAAACTTCAGGGAATCCTCAAGGTTCTACCTTTGGCCCTACACTTTTTTTAACTTACAGTAACGATCTCCATCAGCTTTTCATATCTAAGGTGGCATTACTTGCTGATGATACTACCATTTATTCTAATTTTGATAAGAAGCCAACACTCTTTGAATTTTTTGAAGGGGGCATTTGGGCTTGAGAATGATGTCATTTCCTCTACAGTAATGGGCTCTCAGTGGCTAGTGAACTTTAACTCAAATAAAGCTCAATTAGTTTTGGCTAATTTTTATTGCAATAACCTACATCTATCTATATTTATAAACGGTGTTGTACTCGATACTCGTACTGAGTCATCTACCCTTCGTCTAATAGGATTAACTTCCTATCTTCTTCACCTATACTTCCGATCTTTTTTGAAAATCATATAATAAATCCATTTCAAAAATTAGTATCTGCTAAGGATGCATCTCTTTATCTCTATAAGTCTCAAATCCACTCAAATCCATGCTTGTATGGGACACTGATGCCTCATCTTTGGTGTATTAAACGATGGTCTTTCTCTTTTAGACAAGGTGTAAAAGCGCATTGCAAACAAAGTAAAATTCATTTTCGTGTTACTCGTCATTGAGTTAAATCTCATCCTTTTACTGTGACTGTTCTTAAGTGGTCCAAAATTTCTTATTCGTCTAGCTTTTTCCTCGAACATCAGTTCTTTGGAACTTGCTCCTTTCTTCTTGTGCTCCTGATTAATAGAATTTGCAGTTGTTAACTGATATCTTGCTTTATAAACTTCACTTTTTCTCTCCCAATAACTCCCAACTCTAACAGTGTCTGCTTGTAGCCTTGTTGAAAGTAAAAATGTTTAAAAAAACATTTTAAAAAACTTAAACACCAAATGGTTCTTTTGGATGGAAAGAATCTTTTATTTGATTTAGATGGACACCTACTATTTTTAATTGTTTTTCTAACTAATTACTATTTTAAATACTATTTTCAAACTAATGTATTCACTTTTTTGTGAGTAGTGATTATCACTGTAAATTAATGTTGATTGGCTGATAATTATAAGATTTGCAATAATCATAAAAAAGATAATTATAATCATAATGATAAGTGTTGATAATGCTAAAGCAGACATCGTAATGATGATTAGCTGATATTCAGACATGATAATCATAATCATATAGCTGGTAGTCATTAAGCAAAAAAATAAAGTATTGTTTGTCTTTGCTTTGGTGGTTTGTAGGGTGTAGGTTTCAATAAGGGAAAAATTTAAATAAAAGTAAAGCCACATGTTGAATGAATTTTTAGATAAGAACTTTTAAAAGCAAAATGATCAGGCTAAAGTTACTAACACTGATGTAAAAAAAAACAATCGTTTCTAAATCTATCAATACAACTTGTGATTAAAATTATTAGTATAATCAGATAATATTATACAAAATTATTAACATAGTAAAGTGACCATTGTGAGAATTTATTTCAAGAAAAATTAAATAAATCTTTGTCCTGCTGCTTCATTTTTTGAAATTGCTTAACAAATTCTTTTTGAGGATAATACTCTTTTCCATTTACTATCCTCTATAATCTAAAGAGGTATTTTCAACAAAGTACACAAAAAAATTCATTGTTTATGGTTAAGGATATTCGGAACTTTTTTACTTTCATTAATCAAATATTTTTTAATGTCTATTTATCAGTTTAATAAAACTAATATAATTTATGAAAAATAAAACCCTTGAAATCTAGAAATTTAAAATTTTCTTTTTTTTTCTTTTTTTTTTTAATTATTATTACAGTCGCAGACTTAAAATATACATACAATATATATTTACAGCAAGCAGGGAAGACAACCTACTATAAACAAATAGTTTTATAAATATTTGTTTTGCATTTTATCTCCAACCAGTGATCTAGTCTAATTTTAAAATAAAAAGCAGTTATGTAGAAAGTTACTTGCTTGGGTAGTTTGTTCCAGTATTTTGCTGATCTAATATATATCCATGTGTCTTCGAAGACAGTTTGGAACGTATTCACACCTTATTCTAAGATAGTGACCACGTGAAAAGGAGTTAGTAAATTTTGGTTGATATATATCATTGATTACATCAAATCGATGTATTAGTTTAAAGATTTGGATAAGATCGCATTTAAGCCGCCGAAATTCAAGTGATGGTAGGTCTAGTCTTTTTAGTCTATCGTAGTATTAAAGTTGTCTCAAGCTTGAAGCACATTTTGTTGCTTTTGCGTTGAACAGACTTAACCAAAGCTAAGTCAGTTTTTAAATACGGGTCCCAAACAGACACTGCATATTCACAATGTGGTCTTAGAAACACTTTACATTATTTGAGAGCCATTTTTTCATTATTGATGGTGAATATTTTTTTTAGCATACCAAGAATTTGTGGAGATTTAGACAACTAATTGAATATGGGTCCTTTAATTGAGATTAGAGATTAGATGACTCCTAAATCACGTTCTTTAAGTATCACGTTCTTTTCATTTTTACCTTGGTTATTTTGCAAAAAGTAACTGTACATAGGATTGTTTTTACCATAATGGATAACACAGCATTTTGAAGTGTTTAATTTAAGTAACCAAGTGTTTGACCATTCGTATATTAGGCGTTGACAATCTTGTAAATCAACGAAATTAGTCTGGAGTAAAGTTTTAGAAAAAAGTTTGGTATTGTTAGCAAATATTTCAGAAGTTTCAGTAAGTTTGGCAAGATCGTTAGTGAAGAGAATAAAAAGGAGCAGGCCGAGATTAGAATCATGAGGAGCACCACTAAGAACATCAACCTAGACAGAGCTGGTATTGTTAATTGTAATGTAAATTGTACTGTTAATTGCAACGCGTTGCTTTTTACCTACTGAAAAGGAATTTATCAATCGTCGTAGTTTGCCGTTTACTCCGAATGAACTTAGTTTAAGTACATAAGTCTGTTGTGAGGTGCGGAATCAAAAGCTTTAGCAAAGTCAAGGTAGATTACATTAATAAACTAATACAATGCTTTATTCATCCATTTAGTTGACCAGTTGATATGCCGAATCACTTTTTTTACTCGAATTAAGCTTTTAATATGTGGGGTTACCCAAATTTCATACTTTTATTTTTGTTTTGTTAATCTTGGGGATAAAAAATTAGCAAGCAGTACGATAATAAGAAATTAATATATTGATTATTTGATCCGCAGTTTTGTAAAGAAATAAAGTTATCTAAATTGATTGATGAAATAAAGTTTGATACTTAATTATAATCACTATTGTTGTAAATAAACAATTGAGATTTGTTAAAGGCTAGCGGTTCTAAAACTAAGATTCTCTAAGTGGTACTAAAGTGACCCTTAGTGTTATTACCTAGTATAGCATTAGGAAGAGGACAAATTAATAAATAATAAGTTCAACATAATTTTTGGGAAATCATAGGTTGTCTGAACAGTAGAGAATGTGATATGTTGAGTAAAGAAGTTGTTTTGGTAAATGTTCCAAAGTTCATAATTATTAGAATTGTTTGGATTGAACGATTTAATACCATATTACACCTTCATATTCAGTAATTTAGATAGCTACACCTCCACCTGGCCGTCCATCACAGCAACCTTTGCGGTATAAATTATACCCATCAATGTTAGGATCTGAGTCATTTCGAAACCATGTTTCGGCGACAGCAATAGTATGATTATAAAACGTTCTAGCTATTGCAATTAAATTATTCATTTTATTATCAAGGGATGTTGCATTAGTGTTGTACTAATTAACGCTGAAGTTTGTTTTCAGGTTATGCAGGTTTTTACCCTTGTATTTTAGTTTCTTTGGTGGGAGAGTAAAGGGAGGGTAGTTATTTTTAGGCAGTGGTTTGGAAATTTTTTAGCTTAAAGCTTCGCTGCTTCGTATACCGTATCTAAAGGGCGATGTTTTTAGATTTATATTACTGTTTATTTCATTACGCTTCATTCTTAACTGATAGTTTAAATATCGTTCAGCCTCAGTCAGATATGGGCTTATAAAGACATTTTTTTAATCATCTAAATTTTTTGATTTTTTTGCTGATGTAAGTAATGGGTTACTTTGAGAAACTTCTAATAGTTCGACGATAATCGGTCCTTGTTTAGAGGACATAGATTTAATACGCTAACATACTTTGGTTTTGTATTAGATGTGATACTAGTTAATATGTTCTGAACCGTTTCTGTATTGTCGACTTGCTTATCTGCATTTGATAACTTAGTAAACTCTTTAATACGATAAATAGTTACATTTTTTTTCCGCTTTTTTTGTCGTTGTTGCTCAATAAAGAATGCATTGATAACTGTTAGTTGTTCATGGGGGTTTTTTTTGTTCTTGTTTGCAACTGTAACCCAAATTGATTCAATATTTCTGATTGTTGTGAAAGTTTGTTTATTAGATTTTTGGAGAAGTTTATCTAGATTCACTTGTTGTTGCTTTAAGACTTGCTCTGGTTTTGGATATTTTGGCCTGCCGTTTTGCAGATTCAGCTTCAAGATGTTTTTAATTGCGTAATCTTGTTTTAATTGAGTTCTTTGATCTTTATTTGAGAACTACAACTAAACTTTTTTGTGCTCTGTATAATTTTATAGTTTTTAAAGTAACTGTAATCAGATACCTATTATTATTGTTATAAACAATGTTCAAGTTTGTTATATATTTATATAAATATATAACTATAAAAGTATAAGTATGTGGTATACTTAATACAAATAATTTCTATTGTTGCGACACATTTTATATTCCTCTTTAAAAGATACGTTGCTATCTCTTCCAGGCATAAGTTAAGAACTTTACTTCCCACAACCATGAATGGATCACCATTAAAAGATTGTGTATTGTGGTTTCTGACAGAAGCTTCTTTAAATATAAAAAAAAATTTAAAAGCATGAAAAATAGTAGTGAAAGTTGGGGCACAGTTTATC
>NC_088930.1:3125000-3332500 GCF_038396675.1 Hydra vulgaris | reverse complement strand
TAAAAAGTGTTGATGTTTGTTTTACAACTTGTTTAAAAACAATCCTCTACTCGCATGCTCCTCTACACGCATGCTCCTCTACACGCATGCTCCTCTACACGCAAGCTCCTCTACACGCATGCTCCTCTACACGCATGCTCCTCTACACGCATGCTTCTTTACACGCATGCTCCTCTACACGCATGCTCCTTTACACGCATACTCCTCTACACGCATGCTCCTCTACACGCATCCTCCTCTACACGCATGTTTTTAATGAAGTATCAATTTTCATTGTCTCTTTGTTTGTTAATATTTTTTTTAATTTTATTATTATTTCTTAAGAAGGAAGTTGGATAACTTTAGAAATATACGAGGAATGACTTGTTTTGATACGGAGTTATTCAATTATCTATACTGTTTTATACATACATGTGTTAACTATAATTAAGTCTTTTATTGAAGATCTCTATATCAGCTTTACAAGCTAAATAATCTGTAAATCAGCTTTACAAGCTTTCAATAAAAATGTTCCATTGAAAGAAGAAAGAAAGCAAGAAGGAAGCTTATGCTACTGTAAAATTATTTGTAAATAATGGAAAAATTTCCTTCTTTTTCATCACTTCACACTAGTCACTGATAAGTGGTCTCTTATTCATGTGATGAAAGTTTCTGAGTGGAAAATTTAAGAATAATATGATCCATTTAGATGGAGAATATAAATTTTTTTGTATATAATGGAAAACAGAACTTTGTATATGATGATATGTCTATTTTACTTTTCTGTGTTAGTTAGTCCGTTCGCGTGTTTGTCTGTCCGCTTCTTTTTCCGTCCGCATCCCTATGCGGACCGAAAAAGAAGCGGACGGTCAAACATCCCTATGCGGACGAAAAATGCTTACACACACTGGCACTTTTTTCACGGCACCTTTAACTGTATAAGTGATTTGTTTAACTTGAAACATTCTATGTTTTTTTTCTTTAACCTACAAACATTAACTAAAGCTTAAATGTAGACTACTCGATCTTTATACACTTTGTTACGGTCTATATCATATCTAAAAGAAAGATTAAATAAAATTAAATAGAAAGATTAAAATTTTTGATGACTCAGTTTTAATACGTCATATGGTAAAGTCATAGGGATGCAGACGGGCAAACAAGGGTGACGGACTTACTAACTCAGAAAAGTAAGATAGACATATCACCATGTATAGCTACAACATTTATTGTCTTGGACATAAGTTGCTAAGAATCACTCTATATCTTGTTTCTCTGTTCATGAGTCAAAATACTTACAAAATCAAATAATCTTCCTTTTCCAATTGTTAAAAAAACTTTTGTGTGTCAAATTTCTGTTAAAAAACTATTTAAGTTAAATAAATCAACCTCGAATAAAATCTTTTGAGCAATTGCACAATGTGGTCTAAAAGAGCCTATTTTGTCATTGTCTATCAAGAAATACAAGAAATACTACATGTCGATGATTTTTTAAGAATCCTTTTTATTGCCTTGTTGTGATATCTCTACTTTATTGCAATATCTTTTTTCCTTGTGATATCTCACTTTATTTGATATGCCTGCTTATATAAACACTAATCTAGGCACTACCTTTGTGTCAACTGATCTATGTCTATTTCCTAATTCTTGAGATGTTAATGTTTGTATAACTACTTCTTAAAATCCTCAGGTTAATGGCTAATGTGAAAGATACAATGGCTTTATTTAGGTCAATCGTTGAGTTTCCTACCATAAGCTTGAAACTTGTATTATCTGACACTCTTCGTTCTATCCGTCCCTTGCTGTAACTTCTACTAGCACAACACTTTTTGAACAATTGTTTAGTTTCTGTCATCTTTTTAAACCCATAATGAACAAGATGAAGCTCTTTTAGAGTAATAAATAATATTTGCATGTAAGATTGCATTGCAATTCATATATAATGCCTGACAGACGTGAGACAACTGTATGTTGTGCTGATTTTTAATTACTGTCCTTTATTACTCTTGTTTTGGAAATGTTAATAATACCTTACATAAACTTCATTGTATAATTAGTTTACATATGTGTATTGATGGAGAAACACTGTGTAGAAGTAAGAATAAATTAGGTTAATGTTTTTACTAATTTATATATATATATATATATATATATATATATATATATATATATATATATATATATATATATATAAATTAGTAAAAACATTTACCTAATTTATTCTTTCTTCTACACAGTGTTTCTCCATTAATACGCATATGTAAACTAATTATACAATGAAGTTTATAATATTTCTAATGAGTCTTTATTGATAAAAGATAGTGTAAAATGAGAAAAATTTTCGTTAAGTGATATATATATATATATATATATATATATATATAAATATATATATATATATATATATATATATATATATATATATATATATATATATATATATATATATATATATATATATATATATATATATACATATTCGGGTTTTATACGAATAAGTTATTTTTAACAGTTTTTTATGGTGTAAGTTTTGAAAAAATAAATGGCGTGCAAAATTAAAACAACTACATAAAAACATTTTTCTAATATTTTAATATGTATTTATTAAAGGTAGCTTAATTCTTTCTGAGAAATATTTGTAGATATTAATTTGCTACTTTGTCTGACTACTAATAGGATATTTTGTCGCTGTTCTTCATTTTGAGATGAGCTAACAAAATCCTGAATTATTCCGATATTTCTTTTTGCACAATTATTTGTGACACTTAAGTTTTTCAATAAAAAAAACAAAGTTGTTGTAAGATTTAAGAACTTCTAAGTTGCTTTTAGTATGAATGGTATATAACCAAACCTTAATCTCACTAACTAAATCCAGTTTGATGAAAATAAACCAGCTTTCCTCTGTAATCGATTCTTTTAACTGAGTGTAATCATTAAGAACAACAACTGTTGGCTTTTCTAAATATATAAATTCTATTTCAGCTACTTTATATGTAAGTAAAGTTTCCAAAATGGCTGATTTAGTTAGAAGATCAAGAGGGGAATCAGCTAAATCCATAATAACTGCTTTAGAAGATAAGTACCAAGAATGAGCTTGCATACTCTTCAACAGTGCTTTACCTGTCTTTAAGTTCCATTCTTTCTGTAACGTTTGTGCATTATTAAAAGCTCTAAAGTTATTTAAAACAGAATGCTCAGCAAGACTAGGCCTCAAAAACATGAGTGCATGGAAAATTGCAATTATCAAACACATCTTAGAAACGTTTTCTTTTTGTTGTTCATGTAGCTAGTTAATTACTGGAGATGAAATTTCATAAAACGAAATGCATGACAGATACTGGGCTGATAAATTTTAAAATCTTTTAACTTATCAGAGTTGATGTTAAAATTAAAAGCAAAATATTTAACAAGATGCTTGTAATCATCCCTTGGAAAGTTGTGTTATTCAGAGAAAACTCTATAAAACTCTTTGCTTCAAAATATAAATTGTACATGTCTGAACCAAAAGTGAGTGAATTCTCAGAAAACCTTTTAAATTTATTTTTAGCATCAGGAGCAGAAATTATTGGCCAAAATTCCTCCCATCGCTTTCTAAAGTTGAAATAAAGTGTATTATTTGGGCCTTTGCTTTTAATCTCAGTTATTGCTTTGTGCACATGAGTAATGTGCAGTTTGTAAAGATGTCGACACATTAACAAAAATAGTGGTTTCTTAAAAATTCTTGTTAAAATCATAATTGTTCTTCCAATCTGCCTGTATTTGTAGCAGTAGTGTCAGTACAAACTGAAAAACTTGGTCGGGTACTTCAAAATACTCTAATTGATTTTGTATAACTAAAACCTGATAAAGTGTTTTTCCGGTCTTACTTTGTGCAAATCCAAGAAGAAGATCATCTTTATGCCTAAATTCTGGGACTGTAATAGAAATAGTAATTTGATCAAGGTTAATTTTCTGCTTCAGTTTCTCTTCAATATGGCTTACTACTTTACCACCAAAATGGAGAACACATTTTTTAACTCTTAATTCAACTTTATAAACTTCTCGTATTTCAATACCTTTGTGTGCAACAGTTTCATAGCGTTTCTGTCTCGCAGTCTCTCAATTTAGTTTTAAATCTTTCATTTCTACACCTAAGTAGTTTATTACTAGAGCAATAAACATAGTTTGATCTCTGTAACTTATCCCTTTTCTTACACTTAAAGGTGTTGTCGGTGCTATAAGACTATCTCTGGTAATAATATTATGAATAATGGTAGTTGAATCAATAATGGTAGTTGCATGTGCTTGTTCTCTTTATTCATTTTAGATATTTGAATTTCATTAGAATTGTCTTCTTTCTGCTTCGAATTCATATCTTTAAAATCTAGATAAAATGTAAACTTTAAAGGAGTTTTTTTACATGAGCTTGATTCTCAAAAGTTTCAAAAGTCTCAAAGGACATAATTCTCAAAAGTCTCAAAGGACATAAACAATTTTAATAAAGCAAATAAATATCTGATTCTAAACATATCCTTCCGTTTTTGCAATTTGGTTTCACTTCCAGACCATAATCAGCTGAAAGACACTTATTGACTTTTGAAAGGCATACAGCAATATCTTCTTCAATTTCCATTATGAGTTCAAAAGAGCCATCTGTCAACATTTTTTTCCTATATTTTTCACACCTTACATATCTCTCCATTCTTATTTCAACTCTTGTTTCTAATTCCTTATCTTTATTATCATTAATGAACTGAACTTTCATTGCTCTGATCTTCAATAAATAAAAGATCTTCCATTATAATTTCTTTGTTTCTAGGCAAATCGATACTCTGAAGGATTAGTTCTTCTATGTTTGCTTTTCCAATATCAAAAAGACCTTTCATTATACCCAAAAAAAAATTACTTATAGTTATATATTAACATACTCTATACATTAAATCTTAGTATAAAATATTATTATACAGATCTACATGAATTAAAAAATAATGTTATATGTCTTTACTTGAAACTCTGTTTTTTGTTCTCTGATATCTATATTCCAAGTTAATTTTTCTTGTTTTACCATAAGCTGCCACTTTTTGTGAATTTTTACAAATTTTTCAAGAATTTTTGATTCAGAAATTAAAATGGTTGCCAAATCCGCAGAGTTTCCAGAGGTTTACTATTTCCGGAGGAGACAAAATTTTTCATTTTCTCACTCCCATATAAGGTTTTCTTTGCATACCATATCAAAACTTTGGCCAGTTGCACATGCAAAGTTGGTTTTTAAGCTGTTAAATTGATTTGACCTAGAACTAATAAGATATTGGTAATGTCTTAAAACTGTTCCATTGTAAGGGAGCTAATAAAGTGGCAATTCAGAAACAGGGGACTTAAGTAGATACAATGGTCTTTTGACATTTGTATTTAAGATATATAAAGAATTGTTTTGTTTTTTTTTGCTTTTCACATCCTCATCTGTAAATGCAATATTTAATTAGTTTTCTAAAATCATAAATGTGCAGGAAATATTCATTTTAATAGTTCATAACGAAGAATAATTGAGCCTAATGTTAACAAAAAGTAAAAAATAAAAGAAAAAATGACAAATATCATAAAAATCAATTTTTACATAAAGCACTAAGAGTAGTCAAAAACAACTTTCTCGAACCTTTTTATATTCGTAATGAGACGGAAAACAGCTTTAAACGTAGTGATTATTTTTGAACAAAAAAATTTAAAAGCTGTCACCCTAATGTATATATATATATATATATATATATATATATATATATATATATATATATATATATATATACATACATATATATATATATATATATACATACATATATATATATATATATATATATATATATATATATATATATATATATATATATATATATATATATACATTTATATATATATACATATATATATATATATATATATATATATATATATATATATATATATGTATATATATATGTATAAATTATATATATTTACATATATATACACATATACATATATATAAACATATATATATATATATATATATATATATATATATATATATATATATATATATATATGTATATATGTATATATATATATACATATATATATATATACATATATATATAAATTATATATATTTACATATATATACACATATACATATATATATATATATATATATATATATATATATATACATATAAATATATATAATTATATATACATATACAAATATATATATATATATATATACATATATATATTTGTATATATATATATATATATATATACATATATATACATATTTATACATGTATATATTTATAAATATTTTTTTTTCCTTTTTTTTTTTTTTTTTTTTTGTTTTTTTATTTCTTCATAATGACTATTACAATAAAATAAATGAAAAAAGATCAGATGATCTTGTCATCAAAAACCGCTTGTTATCAAGAACAATCGTTACGTCTTTAAAACAATTTTGTATTGTGTATAAAATAAATAAGGCAGTCAAATAAAATTTATAAAACTAAAGTTAGAAGTAAAAATTAACGTTTTGTATAAATACTTAAAATACAAGACCTGATATGAATAAAATGTATAAATTAAATTAACATGATACAAAAAAGTAAAATTAACAAAACAAAATTTAAATATACAAGTATATAGTCAAAAAAATATTTTTTATATAAGAATTCGTAAAAACATTACAAATAAATCAAAATAATTATATTAAAAATATATAAGTATGTTTTCAACAGAGAGAATGATATTTTTTAATTTCCCTTTAAATGCGAAAAAGTTCCATTCTTGAGAAAAATCAAAATGTTTCAGAACTATATTGTTCCATAGAAACGCCTCTCGAAAAAAAATACAAAACTTCCCTAAATTGGTTCTGAAAACTGGTTAAATAAGGAAATTATCATTTCGTAAATTATATTTATTTTTTTCTTTTAAGCGATATAAATTGTGAAAAGAAACCGGAGCTGTACGAGTTTTACATTTAAACATAAAACACAGTACATTAAAAATATTTATTTGAAATATATTTAAAATATTCATTTCAATAAAAAGAGGCATAGCAAGTGAAAAACGGTCTTTAAAATTAATAAAACGTGCTGCATGTTTGTGTTGGCGATGAAGAGGTTCTAATTTACTTGACACTACCCCAAGCCGCATTCGCATAGTTCATGTGGCAATGAATGAATGAGTGGTATAATTGAGTTAAAATATGTTTATTTAATATGCTTCTTGCATTATATAATATATCTATACTTTTCGAAATTTTGCAGGTAATGTTTTGATATGTTTTTTCCATGTGAGATTTTCATCAATTGAAACTCCTAAAAAAGTTTGTTCATGTTGCTCTCTTAATTAGAACGCCATCAATAAGAAGAGGAGGAAGCTCGATTGGAAGTAGACGTTTTTTAAAGTTAGAATGAAAAAAAGACCATTTCGATTTTTCAATATTCAGAGAAAGTTTGCTTGATTTAAACCATTAAGAAACTTTCATTAGTTCATTTTCGATACAAGAAAATAGCGTCGTTATGTCGCTATGAGATAAAAAGTGCGTGTCATCAACAAACATAACTGTCATCAAATTGGATGCTTCGTAGAGGTCGTTTATTTAAATGAGAAAAAGTAGAGGTCCTAGTACAGATCCTTGAAGAATTCCGCAAGTTATTTCTAATAATTGAGATCGCAATGATTGGTCAAAATGAACATATTTTTATTGCGTAAATAACTTTTTATTAGCTTAAAAAATTTTTTTGTCATTTCATAATATTTTAGCTTTTTGAAAAGGGTTTTTATGGTCAATGGTATATTGATAATTCAACAATTAATTAATTATATATTGATAAGTCAACAAAAAAGCCTAAAGTAAATTTGGACTTTTTAAATGAATCTGTAATATATTGACTTATTTTTAGTATAGCGTACTCAGTAGAGTTAACTTTCTTAAACCCATATTGATTTTTATATAGTATATTGTTTTGAGACAGATATTGGAAAATTTTGTTATAAAGAATTCTCTCTAAAATTGTAGAATAAACCGAGAGAACAGCGATAGGACGGTTATTACTGACATTCAACAACTCTCCTCCATTAAATATTGGTGTAATTTTCGCTATTTTCAACTAATCATAAAATACTCCTTGATCAATTGAACATTTAATTTTTATGGTTTCATATGAGTTAATAACCACGTTTCCGCTAATATTATCATGACCTATTGCTTTATTTGACTTAAGCATTTTTACTTAATGCTTTATCAAACTCATCAAAAGATAATTCAAAAGAATCTAGACAAGACACTAAAGGAAAATCAAAATTATTAGTTTTTTTTGTTTCGGTTCGAATATTTTTAGCTGAACTTTTTCGAACTGAAATAAAAAATTAGTTTATTTAATCAGCTATCACTCTCGGATCATTTCATCATTTTCTTTGATGGCATTTGGTAAAGCGTCTGTTTTTGATTTCTTACTGCCTGTAATTTCTCTTAAAAGTTCCCATGTGTGTTTTTAATTTTGTTTATATTTTTTTAGCAAACTTATGTAATAATTTTTTTTAACATTTTTCTTTGGACTTCAAATTTTTTAACATAAGTCTTGTAAAATGTTTTATTTTCGAATGATTTTGTTTTTAAGTATTTGATATTCAATTTTTGCTTGATTTTAGAACTTTTTTTGAAATCTTTAGTAATCCGTAATATCTTTCTTATTTTTTTAAGATTTTATATTTCGGAAATTTAATATCATATACTTCAAAAAATGTTTTTAAAAACAAATTATAGACTAAATTAGCGTCGTTAGAATCATTAATGTGATTCCAATGAAGTAAAGATAATTGTTCCTTGAATGCAATACAATTTGTTTCTGTAAGAAATCGTTTAAATAGATGTTTATTTTAATGGAGCAGTTTTATGTTTTCTACATTGATAGAAAAAAAAAATTGGAAAGTGATCTAAGACGTCACTTTTAATTATGCTTTTTTTTATAGATAAGTTAAAAATATCTGTAGAAATTATATTGTCTAATAATGAGGCTGATGATGATGTAATTCTAGTAGGTTTGTTTATTAATGGTACAGGTAGAATTCCCTTAAAACACATACCCCTTAAAAACTACACGTATAAACTTTCAGCTCCACTAATGTCAATGAAATAGTTAAACAATGATTGAATCAGTGTCTCTAAACATCCTAGATGACAAATTAATTAAAGGCTTACCTCTTTTACAATTTTAAAATCCCCAAAAACAGAATGCAAATCAAATTTTTAGTATTAAAAATGGTTCAATTTATGCATTATGACCTCCTACTGCTTAATAACTTAATTTTAAGTTTGCAATTATCTTATTTCTAGATAATGTTAAACTTGTTCTATTCTACCAATGTAATATTAACGAGTTTACAAATTCTTAAAGATGTTTATTTTGTATTTTTTTCGCAATGCTATGGATGTAGTTTTTAAGGGGTCACTAGCTTTAAAATAGGATATCTTGCTTTTAATACAATAGCGATGTATGTTTTGAATAATTGGAAATATGAAAAATAATAAGAAAAGTATAGATTTAATACAATAACAGCTTTTATAACAACAATAACTATTTTGTGAATGACATAAAATGACAAAAAAATATGAATAGCATAAAATATTCTGAAAAAGAGACATGCAATGAACAAACGTTTCATTTAAAAAACATCTCTGAGTCATTAAGATTTAAAATATTTGAATCGGAAACAAAACACAGTGTTTTTTTAAAAGAATCAGAGGATGATCCTGCAGATGCAGGGAGAATCATTGTCGGCTTTTTTTTATCAATGCGACAAGCCATATTGGTACATACAGATTTAAGAATGAAATAACATTGCGAACACTCTTTTGAAGATTTTGCAATACATTCTTCTACACAAGAGCATTGCAGTTTGCAACGATAAAACATTTCTTTTTCTTGGAGCTTATACTTCTTTATCTCCTCTAAATCACAATTTTTTTTCTGCTTTTCTCTTTCGAGAGAAGCCACTTTTGAAAGCACATCTTGAGCCTCCATTGATCCATGCACATTAGTGACCCTTGTTTTTTTCGTTTGATTAACCTCCTTGGGTTTAAACCGGTATACTGAAAGTTATCTTTTCATATATGGTTCCTCAATGAATGATTGTTACATTTGATACATTGATTTCCAATATTCGGCTGAGCCATACCTTCCATTTGTTTGGGCGACTTTGGATTGTGATCTTGGAGTTGTTGCCAAGGGTCCGCCTTTTGAGGTTACACTTCTTGTTTTCTTAGGAGTAGAAGATTGTAGAGAAACATCATCAGTTTTATCAATAAGAAAAGCTGCTTTTTCAAATTTATCCTGTTGCATATCCTCAACATTAAGACCATTCTCACTTATACCAACTCTTTTAGCACCTGCTGTGATATTGGAAGCGGATGCCCAATTGTTCTACATTGTTCCTAGGATATTCATGAATCTTTCTCGATTTATAGTCTGGAAAGAGGAAAAGAGCTAATCTCCCGTTTTATTATAATATCAATGGAGCTGTTGATTTGGTGCTTGGTCTCGTAGCTGTGTAACTTAAGTATTATCAGACGGAGACACAAATAAATTGATTAGCTTTTTACGCAAAAAAATATGAACATTAAAATCAAATCGCGACGAATGACCATCTGATAGAAGCACAACTGGTTGCTCTATACCTTGTTCAGCGAGATGTTTATCAAGTTTCTCATACGCAGCCAATAATGAATAGTTATCTTGCGAACCACTTTCTGTCGTGGAGATGATCAAGTTGTTGATGTTACTTACAGCTTTTGTCGTTATGTCTTTGCCAGCAAATATTACCTGACACGATGAAACCTCTCCTAAAAGTATAAATATTTTATTTCACTTTTTTTTAATATGAAACTATTAAAGCTACAACTTTAGTTGTGAAAAGTTGTTGGCTCACCTGATAATGAAACAAATTGGTTAATACTTATGCAATCTCTGTTTTTGCGAATCATTTTTTTTACATGTCTCTCCTTTGCCACCATAAACTAACCCAGTGGCAGTGCCATCTACACCGTAGTTGACAAACTGTCGCGTTTCATCATGATTGAAAACTCTTTCTATTGCAATATCACCAACCCATAAACCATTTTTTATTTTTTTATAGTTCTTCATTATACTACAAGCAATCAGTTCATCAGCTAAGGTATCTGGGATAAAAAAAGTTGTAAAATTAATAATATAATCAAGTTACATAAATTATCAACGTACAAAACATATAAACTTATTCAAGAATAAAAAGAGAATGAAATTGAAAAAAGATCTTTTTAAAGTTAGACTAACCTAAAAATACAATATGCGATAAAAAATGTGTACCTAGATAAACTGTAGTCATCTCTCTAGTACAATTTAGGGCTCTGTTCATTTTAACTCGTGCCTCTTAATGACAATGTCATCATGTTCAGCATGTCATCTTTTCCAAAATGATTTCCCGAGTCTAAATAGTTTGGATAATAAGGTTCAGTATTTTACATCTATTAAATATCTACTGTACCCTTGTACCTGTTGGGATCTTGATAAATTAATTTAAAGAAAAAACTTACTCACCTTCCATTTTGTAGGGCTGTTTATGCACTTGCTGATAGTTTTATAAACTTTCTTCCACCTTTTCCATTTTTGTTCAAATAATCTCTGATTTACAACACGTCCAAAATAGCTTCAGAAAATTCTTTCTTAGAGAGTCCCTGGTGGGTTCTGTTTTTGTTTCTGATAAAACAAACTATTACCTTCTGATTGTATGAATGTAACACTCTCAAATGTTCCATTTTTACATTTTTAACTTTGCCATCTAATCTTTTCTCTATTGTACCACGATTTTTAAATAAAGGAAACTTTCCTGTTTTTAATGCTGCCTATCCTCGTTTTTTTATTTTCTGTGCACCAATCTACTGCCTCTGATATTTGGTTTTCTTTAGCTCTTATGTCTTTTTTGTAAACTGTTGCTTCAGCTCGAGTTTCTGACTTTGTATTTTTTCTTTAGCTCTTATGTCTTTTTTGTAAACTGTTGCTTCAGCTCGAGTTTCTGACTTTGTATTTTTTCTTTAGCTATTATGTCTTTTTTGTAAACTGTTGCTTCAGCTCGAGTTTCTGACTTTGTATTTTTTCTTTAGCTCTTATGTCTTTTTTGTAAACTGTTGCTTCAGCTCGAGTTTCTGACTTTGTATTTTTTCTTTAGCTCTTATGTCTTTTTTGTAAACTGTTGCTTCAGCTCGAGTTTCTGACTTTGTATTTTTTCTTTAGCTATTATGTCTTTTTTGTAAACTGTTGCTTCAGCTCGAGTTTCTGACTTTGTATTTTTTCTTTAGCTCTTATGTCTTTTTTGTAAACTGTTGCTTCAGCTCGAGTTTCTGACTTTGTATTTTTTCTTTAGCTCTTATGTCTTTTTTGTAAACTGTTGCTTCAGCTCGAGTTTCTGACTTTGTATTTTTTCTTTAGCTATTATGTCTTTTTTGTAAACTGTTGCTTCAGCTCGAGTTTCTGACTTTGTATTTTTTCTTTAGCTCTTATGTCTTTTTTGTAAACTGTTGCTTCAGCTCGAGTTTCTGACTTTGTATTTTTTCTTTAGCTCTTATGTCTTTTTTGTAAACTGTTGCTTCAGCTCGAGTTTCTGACTTTGTATTTTTTCTTTAGCTATTATGTCTTTTTTGTAAACTGTTGCTTCAGCTCGAGTTTCTGACTTTGTATTTTTTCTTTAGCTCTTATGTCTTTTTTGTAAACTGTTGCTTCAGCTCGAGTTTCTGACTTTGTATTTTTTCTTTAGCTCTTATGTCTTTTTTGTAAACTGTTGCTTCAGCTCGAGTTTCTGACTTTGTATTTTTTCTTTAGCTCTTATGTCTTTTTTGTAAACTGTTGCTTCAGCTCGAGTTTCTGACTTTGTATTTTTTCTTTAGCTCTTATGTCTTTTTTGTAAACTGTTGCTTCAGCTCGAGTTTCTGACTTTGTATTTGTACTACTTCTTTTTCTACCAGCAGAAATCTTAAAATTAAATTGCGGTTTTCCCATACTATTACTTTATTTATACACTTAAATTAAAGAATATACATACTTGATTAGAGATTATGAGTAAAAAGTGAACAGAAAGGTAGCAGTTATAACCATTTTATCATTTTTTAGTTAAAAAAGATCACTATAAATATTCTCTCCATTCCCGGCTATTCTAAGTAAGCTTGTGGAGGCATATTTTACCTATTGTGATGTAGTATTTAAGGGGGAAATCGTGTAGCTTTTAAGGGACTTTACTAGTTAAAATGACATTTTTTTTTAGACTTAGTTAGCAAGTCTCTTTATATATCATACTACAGTGAACTTTCAGAAATTTTTCATCCATATAAATACAATTATGTTCCTTGTAGTTTTCAAGGGGAATCTTAATAAAATCAGAAAATTCACTCTGCTAATTCTCACTAAATATGGCAAAATAAGAATAACGATTTCCCGGGATGAAAAACCCTATAATAGGTATTTTCAATTCACAAAAAAAAAGTTCAAATAGTTTACCTGTAACGGATGTACTCCATTTTGAAATCTTGCGTAGTTTTTAAGGGAATTCTACCTCTATCGCTCCATTTTCAAAAATATCATTATAAAATTTTTTAATGTTGTTGTTAGCGTGGTAATCATAGTAATTTAAATTAAAATCACCAATTATGTAGTTGAATTTCTTTTCATGTATACCTTTTTTATTTATATCATTTTGCAATATATATATATATATATATATATATATATATATATATATATATATATATATATATATATATATATATATATATATATATATATATATATGTATATATATATATTTGTATATATAAATATATATATTACATATAAAAATTAGTTACAATTTCTGTATGTAAACAATTTTTTTTTTGGTTGCATTAAAAATTTAATAGTTTTTACAATAGTTACCATAGTTACATTTTATAAAATAAATAACTACCATGAAATTTTACAAAAGATTATACAAAAGGTGTGAAGTAATTAATAATAAACAAAATAGGAAATAAATTATAAGATAATTGAGAAATTATACTGTTATAGTAATAGTGTATGATTTTAATTTGTGTATTAAGAAGAGGTTGTTTTTTTCTAGTAATTAAGGAAGGTATCCATATTTCAATATGAATACCTTCCTTAATTTTGACCTCATACATGATATAGAAATAATGGAAAAGCAATCAAGAGCAATCAAGATTTGTTGCGCTTTTGCATTTTAGTGATGAATTGAGATGTTTGTAAATACGCCTTTTCTGAATGTTATGAATTCCTTGTTTGTTGAAAACCAGACACTAAAGATGGGGTCTTTATGGTCGCAAAAAATTTAGCAAAAATAAGTTAAGCCACATAATATAGGAAATTTCAAATAATGTGCATGCAAATTTCCATATCTCCATCATTCCATCAACACTTCCATGCACTCCATCAATTTTTTCGAGACGTAAAAAAAAATGATTTTTTCTTTCTTTTTCTGTTTAACATGGTATAAATATTATTTTTACAATGTACGTTTAAATACATATACAATAGAAGGGAATAATAGAAGGGAATAATAGATAGAAATAATAGATAAAAATAATAGAAAGGAATAATAGAAGAAAATAATAGAAGGGAATAATAGAAGGGAATAATAGAAGGGAATAATAGAAGGGAATAATAAAAGGGAATAATAAAAGGGAGTAATAGAAGCGAATAATAGAAGGGAATACACAAATACTGATTAGATAATAGTTAAAATGAAGTTACAGCAGAAAGGGGCTCAAAAAAGGGGGCTCTAAGAAAGGGCTCAAAGAAAGGGCAAAGGGGCCCAAAGAAGATACGGAAAACATTACATTATCAAAATCTTTTCATAAAATGCCTTTATAAAGACTTAAATACAAAATCGAAATGGTATAAAGTTACCGTTAAAATAGTCAAAACAATTAAATAAAAATTAAACAAAGAGAAAGCAAAAAATATAATCAAACAAAGAAAAATTAACCGTCTAAACAGTCAAACAAATACTAAAAATGCAAGTTTTTCTTATAATCACATTTTGAATTTTTTTTTTTTTTCGAAACTTAAACGAACTTAAGGACTTCACCATTATTTATATTCCTTTTGAAAGTCATTCCATAATTTGGGTCCTTGATAAGATATACAATATTCTGAGAATTTATTACATTTCCGAAGCAATTTATTATTGTTGTTTACATTTGATCTTAAATTATAATTTTCATTTAGGTTTTTTTTTAAACTTGTTGTTAACGTTTTCTGGTAAGAAGTTGTTGTAATATCTATGCATAAAAACTAGGTGCTGGTAGGTATTTATTTTAAATATATCCATCATTTTCATATCTTTCATAAATGGCTTTGCATGTTCTAGTTTGTGTTTAGAATATATGATTTAGCAAGCGTGTTTTTGTAGCCTATAAATTTTTTGAAGTTTTGTTAGTTGCGTACTTGCCCATGATATGTTTGCATAATTTATGAGCCAGTGAATTAGTCTAAAATACATCAATTTAAGCTTAACATATTGAGGTATGGGCAAACTCAATAAATAGCGCCAATCGTTTTGGTGATTTTAGACTGGATATAATTTATCTGGGAAAACCAGGATAAATCCGTATCCAAGGTTTTAAAAGTATAGTAATTATATATTGTAGTGTCGCACCACTTTATTTTCTGCACATTATTGCAATGCATAAATGGATTTTCCCAATAAATTTATCGATATTAGAAAAAATACAAGTTTGTTGTAAGGTTTTTCCATTATTTACATAGAAATTAATAATAACAAAAAAAAGAATAAAATAATAAAAAGAACCAAAAAATATAAAAAAAAAAATTTGCAGTATCATACTACAACACCCTTCACCCAACAGAATAAGATGGCAAATTTTCACAATCTTTAACTTTGGAATAGATTGCTTGCACTTGACTTGTGTGCAAGGGACGCATAATGTCATTTTATATGCAACATATATAATACGTTATAGAATACATTAACCTTAAACCGCTTTACTGGGTCTTAAAATTCTTTCCTGCTTTCATTACTTGTATTTTCATCAAGCATCTGCTTCTTTGACGACCTATTTATTGTGGGAGCTCAATTTCAAAAGTTTCTTCGATATGCTTGTTTGCTTTATATATGATATTGTTAGCCAATCATGCAAATAATTCAGCTTTCATAAGGATATCAAGGAATTTCCATGGACTTCAATGAGACAACTTGAAATTCTTTTTACCATCTTCATGGCCACTAGAAGTTCCCAGCCATCTGTTTGTAAATGTTTTGAAACAGGTGTGCATATATTGTGCAAAACATTGCGCAAGCAGCTCAATGTTATCATTTTTTAGGAATCAAAACATTAAATAGTTGCATGGTTCCGCTAATAAATTATAATAAAAAGCTGCTTTAAAATTTCATTGTTTATTTTATTATTCATTTCATACTTTAATCGTGGATATAACTACATTATTTATTGTATTGTTTTTGCAAAATTAAATTATATAAACAGTAAATAGTTATTATTAATTTGTATTTTTGTGTGTTTTACTTGTGCATCTTGATTTATAGTAAGACCTAGGACTTTCAAGCATGGTACTTTTTTTAATTCCCTTCACAATGCTGAATCAGATATTGACAAACTGGACTAAAACAAAAAAAATGGTTATGCAAACAATTTTTTTGTTTTAGTTTTTCATTTAAAAAGTTAAATATGCAGAAAAATTAACTTTTTATAATTAGGCTAATAACATAGTTCATATTATGTTCATAACATAAGTTATGCTTTTTCAGCCTTTATAACAAAAAAAATTTACATTACTTTTTTTATGAAAAAATATTTGTCGTACATTGAAAATTTAGAACTAAAAATATACATATGACAAAAACAAACTTAAAATCTCTAATCCAACTGACTGCATTAACATAAACATTCTCATCTTGCTAAGTCAAGGATCAACTTGCTTAGTCAAATTATTTTACGTATTAAAAAGCTAGTAATTTGATACATTTTTAGGTCCTTGCAGTAGTGATATAGTGATAAAAAGTCATTTTATTTTGTAAACTGAAGCAGTTTTTTTTAAAGCTCTGAAGAACTGGATTTTTGAAATAAACACACATTAACTATAAAACCAAATACTGATAAAAATTTATTTATTTGATTAAACTTTTTTGCTAGAAACAACTTTTGGTAATAAAATTAAAGAATTCAATAGGCTCTTTAGTAGGGTGGAGTGAATTTTAGTTTTTTTTACAATTGGTTTAGCCTGGGTGTGCAAAAGTTGTCTATTCATTTCAGAAATACTCTGGAAAAATATCAATGCTCTAGGAATTATCTTGAGGTTCCTCAAGACCTTTAAAATTTTAATGGGTCCCTAGTATTATGTAAAAAAAAGTTTTTCAAAAGTATGTCATGTTGGGTCTCAAAAGAAGCAAAATTTAATAAAAATTTCAAAAATAACAATTATTTTAAAAAAAAATTGTTATTTTATAGTTTATTGCAGAAAAAATGACCTTTTAAACTAAAAATGAAAGAAGTTTATTTTTTTTAATTATAATTTCAAAAAAATCTTAAATAATAATTTTTTTATAAAATAAGTGTTATTTTTGAAATTTTTATAAAATTTTGCTTCTTTTGAGACCCAACATGACATACTTTTGAAAAACTTTTTTTTACATAATATTAGGGACCCATTAAAATTTTAAAGGTCTTGAGGAACCTCAAGATAATTCCTAGAGCATTGATATTTTTCCAGAATATTTCTGAAATGAATAGACAACTTTTGCACACCCAGGCTAAATGAATTGTAAAAAAAAACTAAAATTCACTCCACCCTATTCTTTAGTATTTGGATCAGATTATTCGTAATAAAGTGATTTTTTTTTGCAATAAAATGACTTTTTTTTACGCTCTCAAAGAAGCGATGTTAGAAAACTTTGGTTTCGCTAACAAGCTATTCATTACTACTAAAATTCACTAATGCAATTGTTGAAACCGTTATTAAAAATATTTGTCATTATCACCAAAGGGTTTGTTCTTTGTTAATTTAGGATTTTATATTATCTTCTTTGTTAATTTAGGATCTTATACAAACATTTGACAGTTCGTCGCGTTGGTTTGACAAAGTTCTAACTGAATTTTTTCCAAAATTGGGATTATGATTTTATTGGACTATTTGTATCATGACAAACAAAATAAACTAAAATTTACTGCAATCTAGCGTAAAATAAGCGAACAACCGATGTGCCAAACAGTGGCGTACCAACATGTTTTGGGGCCTAGGGCGGCACTTAGTAAATGGGGCCTATATATATATATATACATATATATATATATATATATATATATATATATATATATATATATATATATATATATATATATATATATATATATATATATATATATATATATGTATATATATATATATATATATATATGTATATAGACTATATTAATGAATGTATGTATAACACATTATCTTTCTCCACTTTTTTGAAAACGTTTGCAATAAACAAAAATTAGCAAATACCATCTTCATTATTTTCTACCAGTTTATATGTTTATATATATATATATATATATATATATATATATATATATATATATATATATATATATATATATATATATATCCATTAACGCCATTTTATCACTTATAGAAATTCATTTATGTACACAAATGACTAAAACATTAGTTTTGATTATTTATTTTGAATGATAATACAATGATGTACAATTTACAGTAAAAAAAACAGATTTACAGCAAAGAGTTACCTCTAGTAACACATTAAAATGCTTTCTTTCGAGCCTTGACTTCTGCAAATCGTTTGATTAACTCATCAAAGTTCACATGTTTTGCAATTTCGTTTTCTACTGATATTATGGCCAAGCTCGTCAAACGAGACTGGCTCATTGTAGAGCGGAGTTTTTAATTAATTTCAATTTTAAAAAACTCCTCTCATAAGAAGACACGGACACACATATAGTTAGAAACAGTTTAAGAGCTTCAGTCACGTTTGGCAACGATTCACGAAAGTCCATTTCGATGATAAACTGAAGCATTTTCAACGATGTCTATGCAGTTGCAATGTTTAATTTTATGCCAGAAGCCTTCAGATGCCTTCTCAGCCTCTTTACTTCAGGCAGCATTTCTTCCTCCTCTACATCATTGAAAGTTTCTGAAAACTGATGGGCATAGGTTACAATTTCTTCATCAGTTGCCTTCAAAAGATTACCTGTGTGTACAACAACAAACTTTTCATACACAGTGTTCATCGAGGTCAAACGTTTTTTTAATTCTACATGAAAGTGGTCAATGCACTCGAACATAGCACGCTTCAATTCTTCCTGTGGAGTTAAACCTGCATCTTTAGCAATTTCTCCTGGCATCATCTTTTTCACTCGCTTGCGTTTTCTGCTTTCAATATCAATGCCCATTTCAGCACAAGTCTGGGTCGCATATTCTACAGCATTATGGACCAGAACTTCTCGACTCTCTACTAAAAAGATCTTCAAGCTTTTCAGCTTCACAACACACTTTTCCAAGCTAATACCTTTTATATAAGATATTTTTTTAATAAAGATATTTTTGGGCATGATTCACCTCGAGTAGAATGTGGTACCACAAATGCAAGAAGCAAAGGAAATTGAAATTACAAATGTTTGTCATCAACACCTCCGCTGCTGCTCTCGTATCTAGGTTTTCAGAAGCATCACAAAGCTTTTCCACAGCCTTAACCAACTTTTAGAAATGTTTGAAGATTACTTTCACGGCATCATGATGACCACTCCACCTGGTATCGTTAAGTCTCTTCACTTTCACTCCAAAGGTTTCTTTTAGGACCTCCCATCTATGTGTTTAACATGAAAATAACGTGTACACACTTTCCAAAGTTTTAAAAAATGTGACACAAACAGAAACTTTACCAAAAGCATGTACGCCACATAAATTAAGCGAATGGTTAGCACAAGGCACAAATATTGCTTTTGGATTAAATTCTTTAATTCTGGTTAGTACTTCTGTAGAAATACCAGACATTGTCGTGGCATTATCGTATCCTTGGCTTCGACAAAACTTTAAATCCAAGCCGTCCTTTTCAAGAGATTGAACAATTTCCTGTGTTATGGAGTCTGCCTTTTTCCCACTTAGAGGAATAAAACCTAGAAATGATTCTTTTACTTCCACGTTCCTGTTGTCAATTTTCACATACCTTATGACCTGACTCATTTGTTCAGTGTGTGATATATCTGGCGTGCTGTTAAAAACAATATGCCATAAAATTTAGCTTTCTTGATTTCAAAGATTAGTTCCTGTTTTACAGCATCGCCTACAAGAGATATAAACTCATTTTGCGCTGCAGGCGATAAATAAGAAACTGAAATCAATCCTGATTCCAATGATTGCTGAAGCCGTATGCTGTGCTCCTTTAAAGTAGGGTCATAGTTTGAAAGGAGACTGACAAGTTCCAAAAAATACCACGGTTTTCAGAAACAAAGTCTTCGCTGTGTCCTCGAAAAGGCAAATTCTGCTTTGCCAAAAAAAGTGTTATATCTAAGAGACAATGCAAAATGTCTCTCCGTTTCTTCTTCTCTCTTTCCTTTACGTCTTGGTGAGCAGCGTCGATGATTTTGTTTTTCGATGTCGTTTTCAGCGTCGATGGTTTTTTCTGAAGCCTTGCTTCAGAAGTGTTTTCCATTTTTCTAAATTGTTAATATACAATTCAGAGTTTTCGTGATCTGATACTTTAGGATTCAATTTCCACCAACTATTGAATCCTGTGATGAAACTTGATTTGGTCGTTGGGTTACTGTTCTTATCAAACAACTTGTAACAAAAGCAAAACAGTGATTTTTTTTTCATGAGAATAGACCATCCGTTTCTCAAAATCTGTTCTCCACTTGGAAGCTTCTTATAAAACCAGCTTTTTGTCAGCTGTCTAGTTTGACCCTTTGAATTTTCTCCTGGTTTATGAACTGGATCAAATGGCCCCTCCAAGTTCGGGTAAATTTCACTGCCTTGTCTTATAACATCGGTTCTGAGATAATCTTGCATTGGAGTGGGCCAGTTTCCAACATAATAATTTAATGTTAAATCTTCTTATTCGTGTACTGAATTTGCGTCTGATTCAGAACGTATCAATTTGGTTATATCTTCTTCTTCTTGCCTTTTGTATTGTTCTTCTTCTCCCTTTTCTTGTTCTTCATTGCTTGTTTGTTCATTCCGTTGGCCATAGCTTGTAATTGGGCCTTCTAAAGATTCAGGGCCCTCCTCTGGCCCTGCTTCATTGTTTGCCTGGGATAGTGCCCTTTTAGTAAATTTAAGTATTGAACCCGACAACCGTTGTAGTTCTTGTTCTTTGGCTTTTTGTTTTTTCTTCTTTTCCCATCCACTGGGATAGTTTCGTTTCATGTTATCAACAGGTCTCTTGACTCTGAAAATATTTGTTCTATTTTAGACAATAAAGTATTTAAAAAATAAAACAAACCTTGGCGTTATGGGTTTGAAAACGAACCAAACCTATTAAATAAACACTGTAAGATAAAACATTTTTCGGCTATTTTCTTAGAAAAATTTCAGTATAAGTAACAGTATAACGATGTTTTCACTTTGCTTGTTAGTAAATATCTATTTAAAGTGAAATGTGCGCACATGAAAATGTAAAATTTCTGGTTTTAAAATTCCATTGTTCTATCGTTGTTGGTTTTCAATGGCCTATTGTTCTTTTTACGCATCAGAGCGTCGCATGTCTCCACGAATAAAGTTAGGTAATTCTTAAGGTGTGTTTAATAACATTTTTCATTGGAATTATTTTTTGTTATTACTTCTGGTTTTACTTTAGAGACAGGTTGGCAGAGATTGGCTGTCTCCACGGAAGTTGTTTATTCTAGAATTCTCTTAAGGGAATTGTTTGATTGTCTATTATTGCTAATGCTTTAACGAGTATTTTCAGAGGAGCTTACAGTGGGCCAGTAGGTGGACAAAATGGGAAAAATTTTAGTTGTCTAATCTTGAAAACCTATTTAATTTTAGTATTTACATATATTAGGAGAAATCTATTGATAATTTATTTATATTAAATCCCTTAGTTACCAGGACTCTAAGCATTTGAATATTGAGATAAAATAAAAAAATAAAAAATTATAAATAAGTAATTAACGGCGACATCAACGTTGTGTTATATTTCAATTACATCTACGTTTTTGAAACAAAAAACTAGTACATGTTATTCTAGAGTATTTAGAGATAAGAAAAACCAATGTGTGAAATAAATTTGTCATAGCATGTTATCTCAGTTATACTTTGAAAATCACAGATTAAAAAAAAATTTCTTAAGAAACTTATTTTTTGCTGCACAATAACTAATAATTACCACAATTTGCCATGTGTTGTCTTATATTTATTTGAGCTATATGATGCTTCAATCGAGTTTTAATTGATTGCTCGTCCCCTTAAATCCCCGTTCAGATTTTATGCATGTTTTAACTTGGTTGCTATGGTACTAAATTTTGCATAGCAACAACTCATTTTTACATTAACGTTGTTTTAACAGTATTTTACTTGCGCTAAATACACAATATTGGGGGTATGTATTAAAATGAGATTCAGAATTCTTATGAGGTTAACTTTTTTTGGTTACTATGGATACCTTACTTTGCATAACATAGCAACAACATATTTTCGGTAGTTGTTAGTAATTTAATTACTAACACTGACAGTAATTTAATTACTTTTAATTTTAATTACTAACACTTGTAGTAACTTAATTACTAACAAGTATTAGTAGTCCAGGCGGCATATATATTATAACATTTTACTTTTAAATACAAAATACTTGTTACAATAATTATTTAGATATGGTTTTGTTAAACTTAGACATTCATAATTTTCTCCAAAAAAACAATCTTAGTATTTCAAAACGAAATATTACTGAAGATATATTAAAATTTATTCAGCCAAAATTTGCTGATTTTAAAGACGTTGATTTTAGACATGCTGTTCAACGATTTGTTTACTTGTATAAAAAAAAGTGGAAATCTGCAAACTATACTGTGAAAAATTTTGAAAAGAAGTTTGTGAACTGGCTTAATGAATATTTAATTGTCAGAAAAAAAGACAATGAACCAACTGCAAGTAGACGTGGTCAAAAACCAGTTGCATTTGATAATAGTTCTAATAAAACTAAAAAACGGCGTGTATCTTGTTTAATTGAATCTCATTCATCCAATGAATTATTTTTTGCTGCTAATAAAAAATTTAGAGATGAATCTGTTGTTATAGCTGCCAAGAATGTTTTAAATGTATCAAATACAGATAAAGCAACTAAATATTCAGCAGACGAAGCACTGGCTTTAATAATTGATGCAAGTCTGACAAAAGCTTCCTATCAATTGATTAGAAGCGGAGCCTTGGAGAAAGAATATAACATCTACCCCGCTTACAATGATGATAGAGATGCAAAATTGAAATGTTATCCTGCAAACATAACAGTGGAGGACTATTCAGCTTCAGTTCCTTTAAAAGATTTAATGACTCATACTTTGCAAAGAATCTGTGCAGTTCAGGAACCTGTGCTAAGGCACTTGATATTGAACGACAAAGCAATAAAAACAATGACACTAACGTGTAAGGCTGGTTTTGATGGTGTTACTGGCCAAAGCATTTATAAACAAGTTTTATCAGAACCCGACATTAACAAAGATTTAAAGCGTGAAGAATCATTATTTATTACTTGTCTTGTCCCATTGGATTTGACTGGATTTAACAACAGCAACGAAAAGGTGCCTATTTGGAGAAATCAAAAGTCGTCCTCCACAGCCTATTGTAGACCCATAAGATTTGCATACAAAATGGAATCCAAGGAATCTGTGATTGAAGAAGATCAGTACATTAAAAGTGAGATAGAAAGATTGGGTATGATTTTATTAGAGGTTTGCGGATCTTCTATTGAAGTGAATTGTATTATTGAACTTACAATGATTGATGGGAAGGTTCAAACAATATTATCTGAAAAAAATAACTCATACCAATGCTGTTCAGTGTTTGGTGTCTCTCCAAAAAATATGAATATTCTTGATATCCTTAATATAGATTATACTAACATAGAGTTCAAATATGGTCTTTCCAGTCTTCATGCATGAATTTGATTTTTTGAGATGTTATTGCACATTGCATATAAAAAAGAAACAAGAAAGTGGCAAACAAGATCTAAAGAACACAAAGAAAAGGCATCTGTAGCTAAACAAAAGATTCAGACTGATTTTATGAACAAAATGGGACTTGTTGTTGATTTCCCTAAAAGTGGTGGTTCTGGAACAAGTAATGATGGCAATACCTCAAGGCGTGTTTTTGCAGCATATGAACAAACAGCTGAAATTCTGGGTATTGACCAAAACCTTATATTCAGATTTTACATTATCTTGGTAACGCTCTCTTCAGGATATGAAATAGACTGCCTAAAGTTCAAGGATTATTGTTTTGACACTTTTAGACTATATGTGTCCCTTTATCCATGGTATTACATGGCTCAATCAGTTCACAAAGTATTGATACATGGACATGACATAATTAGAAGCCTTACGTTACCCATCGGACTTATGTCAGAGGAAGCTCAAGAGGCTAGAAATAAAGACTTTAAATCTTATCGCGAAAATTTCAGCCGAAAAACATCCAGAAAAGCAACAAATACTGATCTTATCAATAGACTCCTAGTTTCCAGTGATCCTGTTATTTCCTCATTGCGTAAATCAAGATCACACCAAACAAATCATAAAGCATTTCCTTCAGATGTTTTACAATTACTTAAACAATCTTCAAACGATATTATTGTTTTATAATTTTTTGATGTAATTTAAAATTGATAAAGTTTTCTTGCACTATTTTTTGCTTTTAGTATTCCTAAAACATTATTTACCTAAATACTCAATTTTTATTCAATATAGGTGGGTCTAAAATCCGATAAGATATTCAAATATCAATTTACCACTTTGTAACTAAGGAAAGTATCCGGTAACTAAGCAATATAAGTATCCATAACAGCTAAATTTAAAAAATTATCACTTTTGTAAGAAGTGTGATCTCATATTGGTACTCATGCCAAATTTAGTGAATATAGCACTTATAAAATATCTGCAGATAACAAAAGTAGGTTGTTGCTAAGCAAAATAAAGGTATCCATAGCAACGAAATAAAAAAATATTACCTTTATAAAAAGCGCAGACATCATTTTAGTACTCATACTAATTTTAGTGAATATAGCTCTAATATTAAATTAGTTATGAATTTTGTCCAGTAAAAGTGCATTCTGGCCCACTGTGCAGCTGTTCAAAGGGGAATTTAGATGTTCTCATTGTATATTAATGTGCCTCTAATTTAGTTAGTTGCGTGTTTTCTGCTTTGACGTATATTATATTTAATGTACTATTTATTATATATATTATATTTATTATATTTACAACTATTATTGCGTTTATTGTATTTATTATATAAATTATATTAATTATATTAATTTATTAATTATATTTATTATATTTATTATATTTATTATATTCATTATATTCATTATATTAATTGTATTTGTTATATCAATTATATTTATTAAATTTATTATGATAATTATATTTATTATTTTTATTATATTATTTATATTTATTATATTTATTATATTTATTATATTTATTATATTTATTACATTTATTGTATTTATTATATTTATTATATTTATTATATTTATTATATTTATTATATTTATTATATCTATTATATTTATTATATTTATTATAATTATTATATTTGTTTAAATTATGAAATTTATTATATTTATTAATGTTCACATATAAGCTAGGTAATAATTGGATTTATGAACCATAAGAATAATATGGGGGATTTAAAAAAAATCGATTTTAGTTTTAATGTTTTCGGAATCTGGGTCCCCCAAGATGAATGTTATCATGGTCTTGGGCTTAAATTTGTCCATGCCACCTATGGTAATAGCTCCTTCCATATGGGAAATTCGCTAGGACGAGCAAACAATATCAAAACTAAATGTTTTCGTACTACTGATAAAAATTATTGTTTACCAAAATAGGCTAGGCCTACTCATTTTTAAGGTCAAAATTAGTTATTAAAAACCAAGTAATTAAATTGACAATACGGATAGTGTTTAAGAACAGGCCCCTTATGTGGCTTCAACATAAAACGACGTGTGATATAAAATTATAACCTGATAACTAAAATCTTCTAACGCAGCCATTTTAAAGGCTGTTTTGCTCATGCCAAACCTCTTTTATATGAAATGAAAGTTCTTAATATATACGAACTAAATGTTTTTAATATTTTATGTTTCATGTTTCAATGTTTCAAAAACAAACTTATCGCCTATTTCTTTTCATAATTTATATCTACAAAAAGACAGAAATAAATATATATTAAGGAATAATAATTTAATTCGACAACCGTTTTCTCAAACTAATTTTGGAAAATTTTGTATTTCTTTTCGCGGACCATTTTTATGGAACAATGTAATTTTAAATGCTCCAAATGATATTTCTCAAGATTGTACTTTAAATTCTTTTAAATTTAATCTTAAAAAACTAATTTTTTCAATTACAAATATACTGATTTACTTTTAAAATATTTTCAAGTTTATTTAATTATTTTATTCTGTAGACTAATGTTTAATGTGAAAAAAACATTGTTTGTGTATATACTTTTTATATTATTTTAAATTTAAAATAAGTGTTTTACTTCAGCGGTTCTCGGTGACAAGATTGCCGGTCTTCTTCGAGTTTCCGCGTTCTTTATTATTTTTATTACAAAATCTTTTTATTGTATTTTCTTTCTTCTATTTAGATTTTTTTTTTTTTTTAAAAAAAAAAAAAAAAAGCCTTGTTAGGCCTATATGCAGGGAAAAAATAACTTACCATGTAACTTGGTGATAACGAACTGAAGACGTGATTTGCTCTCGAGTTATTGAGGTACTGAATGATAGAGTATATTAATCACATTAACGAAACAACATAAACATCCGTTAGTCTGCCTGAACCATCATGAACCATAGACTCGTAGGTAGGGCGGGCGAATCTATTTATTAGTACTCGCGGGTGTGGGGAGGAAGCTTCGCGGAGGGCCTCTGAAACAGTCACGTTGGTTGTTATTGGCCAATATGTTATTTCAATTTCTTACATCTTGGTTTGTTTGCTGTGGATGTTTATTATCTTGGCAAGCAGATACGATCATGATAGAGATTCATTTTTGTTGTTAACAATTATGATTACAGAACAAAAATGTTGACTATTACAAAATCCGGCTGAATTAAAAAAAATGTAAATTGTAATAACATTTGGTTAACATTTTACTCCCAGACGGGGCCTGGGGCGAACCGCCCTCCCCCGTCCCACCTTTAGTACGCCACTTGTGCCAAAGTTCTATCTGCAGGTTTAGTTAACTAACATTTAGTTTGACAAGGTTCTAACTAACTTGTTAAGGTAAATCCTAACTGCAGACTACTCCAAAATTTTTTCAGTTAAATATATTATGATAGAGAATTTCATGCTTATCAAATATCATATAAAAACATTGGTCTCAATATAGTGTTCTAGTTTGATGTATAAGTATAGCGTTTTAGTTTGATGTTGATATAAAAAAGAATATCACAAAAACGCTAACATTTGCTATTTTTTATAAATCTTTTTTAAAACGTTAGATTGCACAACAAAAAGTGCCGGTTTCCATCAGTGTTGAAATAAATATAAAAAACAAAAATAAATGGTATTTATAAGATAAAACTCTTTTTTAAAGTTTAATAGTCACGGTTCAGTGAAAATTTAATAATCTTCTCACTATTTGTTAGTCGATGTAAGTACATTTTGTCGCGCATGTTTAACTGTCAGTCGATGAAAGAACGCAACTGTGTATAGCCCCCAACGGTCAGTCATACATGTTTATTACCCATCAATTATTTTTAACCGTCAGTTAATGAATGTCTAATTTTGAATATAGTTGATAAACAAAATAATGTAATATTAATTTACTACAGCATATACATTAGTTATACTAAAAAATAAATAGTTTGTAATAAAATATTTTTGTAATGTTAAAAAGCATGCTGTTTTAAATGATTTAAAAAGACTTTTAAAAGTACTATAAAACAAGGTAGTAATACTGGGAATAAAACTATTTTTTATGAAAAAAATCAAAGTATGATTAATTTGGTAGCATATTATACAACAACCAAACAACAATACTGAGCATTTTGGACTGAACCAATGATGGACAATCCCACCAAGAATTTTTTTAGTGCCTTTTGCAAAATATTTGATGTTGTGGAAAAGCGACAAGAGCAACTTAGTAACTTGGTCTGACTGCTGCATCCCTCAAAATTGGAACAGCATAATATTAAATAGTGTGTTACATTACATAATACTTACTTCCAAGTCATTTATGTTACTACAAGCATTTATGTTACTACAATATACCTACTGCCGAGTCATTTATGTGTCCAGAAAGTGGATCATGCGCATAATTAAACTGAAAAGCTCACAAGGATAGCTGATTTTTATAGTCTACTTTGATTGATAAGGACTCTCAAACAAGTTCACGGAATAGATCCTCATTATTATTTATATGTTATTTAAGTAAATCCACAAGATTTTAAGGAGTATTGTTTAACAGCAAAGCTATTTAGCTTCAAGTTAGCTCTTTTTTCTAATATTGCTGTGCTTAAATTTTATCTATCCATGATTGAAATGAACCTTTGACTTGTGCTAATGTCAAATTTCATGAAAAAATCTAACAGAAAAAATGGTGGTACTAGCCCATTAACTTTAAGAGTTTTAAATGTTAAGCTTAATATTATTAAAATGCACAGTTTAAGCCTGTATTTTCTATTGTGCTTCTCCAGGACCAAGATTACTAACCAGTGGTTCTTCCCCTATAAAATGACAGGATGCGATGAAAAGCTTTTAAGCTTTTAAGCCATATTGTAATGGTTATCAAATAATATAACGGTAGAGCCTTGTTAGATAATATAGTAATTACCGTTTATTATACTATTGTTTCAGTTACAAAATTTAAAAGTAGTTAACTACTTCAATCATAAAATTTTAAAGTAGATAAATGTTTCTTGCTATCGACAAAACTAGAGGAGAGATACCAGACTAGATACCAGGTCAAATTACTGAATATATGTTTTTATTTTGATCTCTAAAGTAACAGCAGATGATAGCAAATTTTATACCTCATTTTATTTTAATATTCATTTTTTTACCAGAATATTTTAAGTTGATTGGAATATATAAAAACTAAAAACACTCAATTGGGATCATGGGTGCATACCAGTATGCTCCCTTGATCCTACCTATATGCACCCTTTATCCTATGCATGTATACTTGATCCGAGATCATTATAAAATAAAAGTGTAAGAATTATTTTTAAGTCATCAAAACTATGTCTATTATAAAAACCAATAAAGTTATTAGTAATTTTACTACAAATTTATCTTTCTTAAAGGAGGAAAACGTTTGAGGCTCAACGTTTATTTTTTTTCATTACTTTCAAGATCAAGTTTTCTTTTCCTTGTCATGAAGGTTTTATCTTGCGTTTCATATTTTTTCTTTTTTGACTGAGATTTTTCTTTTTTCTGAAGCTTATTTAGTTCATTCGAACAGGAGTGTCTGTGATTATTTGGGTGCGCTGACACTTATGCTTACGTCCTTTATCGGACTTCCTTGATCCAGCTTTCGGAAATGGCTTAATTTTTTCTAGACTTGCTTGATGAGAGATATTAATAGAAACACTGGATAATTGACTTCAAATATAGGCTGATTAGGCATTACACTACAAGCTGAACATGGTGACAGACTTGACGTTAACTATTGATTAAACCTGGGGCATGAACAATGGATCAACAGAAACTGGATCAACAACACCTGGAAATGGGTTAGCAGTAATAGGTTCTGGACGGTCTGTTACATATGAAGCCAAAAACTCATCATCAGAAAATATGTTAGGAATAAAGAATTCAATTCATGCCACAGCAAATCCTGCAGAAATGTTAGATAAAGTAAGAGCTTGTGCATAAGCTTTCCTTTCAAGTGCAGCTGTATCATATATTGTCATCGTTCTTGGATTAGATACAAACCAATAATCACAGGCTGGATCGTAATAACATTTCAGTGGCCTATAAACTGACTGATCTAATAGCAGCAGCTTGTCGCTACAATGAGGTGGAAAGGACAGCATAGTTATTCTTTTTTTTTTTTTTGCTAAATCTAAACACACAATTGAAACATAGCTCTCATGGTTGTAAAGAAGTAAAATCACTGGATTAGCCTGTTGAACAGTTCCCATTTTGAATAAAATGTTTCATCCACTCTAAGAACGTTGCAACATTCATCCAACCAGATGGGTTTGCAACCCCACCACATCCAGGTGGACCACCTGGATGTGGTGGGGTTATCATACTTTATTTGAAATGAGCTCTTGGAAAAATAAAAAATGCAGGAATTGAGTTTCCTATTGCTTTAACTGCACAACAAACTGTTATCAATGTCCCTCTTTCTGCTGAAGTTATTCTTCCAACTTGTTTATCTCCTTTACCTTCAATTACTTTAACTGATTTTTGAGCAGTTGTGAGACCTGTCTAATCAATATTATGTATGTTTTGTGAATGAATGTTGCAGACGAAAATCTTTTAGATTGGTGAAAAATTGTCTGACTGTATAACGATTAAAAGCAATTTCTCGTGCCATACTAATAGCTTCTGGTTTTTGTAAAGATAACTCATTCCTACGTAACATAAAACCACGAAGTCACTGTTTCCCAGCAGTTTGTAAACTTTTCCACAATTTAGGAATGGGCTTACAAAGAGAGATTTCAAATTCATAGTTTTTGTGTTGTTTTGGTTGACAATCCACAGTGAAGTTTTGAAGCCTTTAAAGATAGTCTGAAAACGATGTTTCTTCTTCGTTGGTAAAGATTTGCATGTAATGAAATTAGGTTTGCAGACTGTATATATATATATATATATATATATATATATATACAGTATTGAACAAAACATTTGCAACCAACATCGAACAAAGCTAAAAAGTGTTCCTAATTTTACATATCTTAAAAACGAAACGAACTATACTACCACAGCAAACAGTTCAGGAGTCTGGAGTCATAGCATGCCATGACATGAGCAATCAGCTGACAGGTGACAGCACACAGGCAGAATTTCGTTGACAAGTGCCATTTTGCAGCGGACAAAACAAGTGCAACTTTTTTGGTTTGTTTCATTTTCTTAAGTCTGGTCCGTGTCAACGTCACGGAATTTTTTTAATAAATAAAGGAAGTATCCAGAAGTTTCCAGAAGCATGCAGAAGCTTCCAGAAGTTTCCAGAAGAAGCATCTGGAAGCATCCAGTAGCATCCAGAAGTATCCAGAAATATTCAGAAGCATTCAGACGCATCTAAAAGCTTTCAGAAGCATCGAAAAGAAGCATCTAGAATCTTCCAGAACAGGTTCACACAGGTTCATTTTACTATATAAGAGACATGTAAATCGACATGTAACTCAGTATTATCAATCAGTATTATCAAGACAGTTTAACGAAGTGAGTTTTATCAAAGTGTTTTATCGAAGAACATCAATGCAAGAAGTGAAATACAACAAGTGTTTCATTACATCAATACAGTCCACATCCAACCAAGACGTTGTGTTCCACAGAGCATTATTGTATCATCACAAGGTAAATGTAACACGGTAAGCCTTGAGAAGCGTGATTATTTATTTTTATTATTTTTATGACTTCAAGTGCAAAAATAACTCCCGAAAGTCTTGGATTGGAACTAAGAAAGAAAATTATTGGCGATTACTTAAGTGGAATGTCACAAAAAAGTATCTGTAATAAATATCGCGTGAAAAAATGGACCGTATCAAGACTATGTTCCAAACATCGTTCTACGGGGAAGTTGGCAGCAGATAACAAAGGTGGAAGACCGCGTTCCACCTCTTCTAGAGAGGATTCTATGATCGTCAGATCCGTCAAAAAGGATCCCTGGATATCATCAGTCGAGATACAAAAGTAATTAGAGCTGCCTGTATCGGACCGAACAATCAGACGACGTGCTGTTGAAGCCGGATTGTTTTCTCGACGCCCTGCAAAGAAACCGCTGATTTCACTAAAAAAACCGAAGAAAAGACTCCTGTTTGCTACATCTCATATTGACTGGAATGTGCAGAAATGGCGAACTGTACTGTTCAGTGATGAATCGAAGTTCAACATCATTGGGAGCGATGGCATTTGCCGTGTACGTCGACCGGCCGGAAAACGCCTCGATTTACGTTACTGCCATAAGACCGTGAAGCATGGTGGAGGCAATGTAATGGTCTGGCGGTGTTTTTCTGCTAACGGTCTAGGTCCAATACATCGAAACGATGGAATAATGGACCGTTTCATGTATAAAAATATCCTGAAAGATGTTATGTTACCTCATGCTGAATGGAATATGCCAATAAAATGGGTTTTTCAGTAAGTTACATTGTTATTTCTCTAAATTGAAAAAATACAGCACTTTTAACATAAAGAAACTAAATTAGCATTATTTGGTTGCACTCGATTTTTCCGATACTGTATATATATATATATATATATATATATATATATATATATATATATATATATATATATATATATATATATATATATATATATATATATATATATATATTACTTTTATCAATAACACGATGTTTTTTATTCTTGACATGTTTCTTTAAATTTGTTTACATTTTCAAAAGATTATTTTACAATAAAAAAACTCTGAAATAAATATTAAAAATAGAAGTCTTTACAGAGAATTATTAACGGACAAAAATTGTACATAATAAACCAGTATATTTATTACAAAATAACTCGTTAAATAACCATTACGCTATACATTATGCTATAAACTTAGCTACTTAATTTTACTGTCAGTATTTTTTTTTTGACAGTTGGTTGTTTTGATTGGTTATTTAACGAGTTATTTTGTTATAAATAAATCGGCGATTCCACCGTCACTAACGGGACATTTTATTTTTCTCAATACCAACCTTTTAGTTATATATTTTTTATCTTAAAAGATTAGATGTTCATATAGGTATGTATCATCCCGAAATCATTTAATTGTTCTAATGTATATTTTAAATTCTTTCAACTATGAATTGTTTCGGAGCAATATTTTATTACATAGTGTGTTACTTACAGGACTCAAAAAAACATTACGTTAAACTTGTAAATTTCGTTTGAATACTTCAAGCAAATTATTTAATCTTTGTAAAGGAGCTTCTCAAAATAAATCTAGTAGTTTTCATTCTATATACAATTAACTAAAAAAAACTTTTATCACTTTATATAAGCATTAAAAATCAAGTTAGTTAGTGTTACTTACGGGGACAAAAATAAACGTTACTTATGGGACGTAGCTTATTAATAACCATAACAAACAGATTTTATAATATGAAAAGTTAAAGAACTATTAAATGATTTCTATACATCAGCAATACTTTACACAGACATATATGTCTATATATTACAGGGTTGTCCAACGCGTGGCCCGCGGGCCAGAAGGTGGCCCTCGTCAGCCTATGGCATGGCCCGCATATCACGGTCCATTAATTTTGAATTTTTGTTTTAATAAAAATTTCAAATAAAAATAATAAAATAAGTTTTACAGCAACAGCATATTATTTATATATTTATGATTCGAATTATACATTCGATTTCGATTATGCTTTCACTATATAAATCCGCATTTGAAATAATAAAACGCGCGCTAATGAAAAAACATTATTTAATAAAGATGGCTTCAGCTAAAAGACGTAGATGTGATACTGAAAGCGGTCATGGGGGTCGTGTATTTAATCCTTCTTAGACAAATGACTATTTTGTACATGAACAAAGTAATTCTATTATATGTCTAATTTGTTTGGAGAAAATTGCTGTGTGTAAAAGTTATAATGTGAACAGGCACTACACTACAACACATACTGTAAGTTATGACAAATTTAAAGGCCAATTTCGAATTGATAAGATTGAATTGTTGAAGAAAACTTTTCTTGCACAACAATCAGTGATGAAAACTAAAGTGATTAGCTCTTACAGTGCTACCAAAATGAGTTTTTTAATGGCAGAAGCTATTGCAAAAAGTGGTAAACCTTTTTGTACTGGAGATTTATTAAAAAACTGTTTAAAAATATTTTGTAAAGAGATATGTCCTGAAAAAACACCTACTGTTAAAGATCTTAGCCTCTCACACCAGACTATTGCTAGAAGAGTTGAAGATCTATCAAAAAATATTGAATTATCATTAAAAGAAAAATTAAATAAATGTGAAGCCTATAGTCTGACACTGGATGAATCAACAGACAGAGGTGATACTAGTAACTTTGAAGTAATTGAAGAACTGTTAGATATTAATCATATGAAGGACACAACAAGAGGAGAAGATATTCTCTCTTAAGTGAAAAAAACATTGGTGAAATTTGAATTATAAGAAAAGAAACTCTGTGGTGTCACTACACATGGAGCAAGTGCACTAACAGGAAAAAATATTGGATTTATTGCATTACTTAAGAAATCCATTAATCATGAAATTATTTCATATCACTGCATTATACACCAAGAGCAGTTATGTGTAAAAGTATTGGAGATGAAGAATGTTATGGAACTTGTTATTCATACTGTTAACTTTATAAGAAGTCGTGGCCTTAATCACAGACAGTTCAAACAATTACTTGAAGGTTGTGGTAGTGAGGCTGAAGATGTAATTTATTTCAGCCAGGTTAGATAGCTTAGTCGAGCTGCTACTCTGAAAAGATTTTGGATACTATTACCTGAAATAGTGCTGTTTCTAAAAATTAAAGGGAAATACACAAGCTTGCTTGAAAATATTGACTGTCTGAATGATTTGGCATTTTTGATTGACATGACTCAGATGTTTATGGAATTAAATCTTAAGTTGCAGGGAAAAGATCAACTTATTAGTAAATTGTTTGAAAATGTAGAAATATTTGTTTTAAAAATGAAACTTCTGAAACAACAATTAAATTCTAAAGTACTTGTCCATTTCAAGGCATTATCAGAAAGAAATATTAATACAATTGACTCTGAAAGATATTGTACTCTTACTTTAAAATTATTTGATGAATTTGACACAAGATTCTGTGATTTTGAAAATGAAAAAAATGAGTTAGACTTGCGCATCCATTTTCCATCAAAGCTGAGACAGTTAGAAATGAATTTCAAATGGAATTAATAGAATTGCAAAACAATAAAGATCTTAAAGAAGCCTACAAAGAAGTAGAATTGTTAGAATTTTATAAAAAATACATGAGCATTGAAGTTTTTCCTCATTTGTGCAGACATGCTATTAAATATTTTTCACTTTTTAGAAGCACATACAACTGCGAACAGTTATTCTCAAAAATGAAGCATGTAAAAACAGAACAGAGAAATAGATTGACAGATGAACACCTTACTAATACCCTTCGAATTGCATCATCAAATATAAAAGCAGACATAGATCATTTATGCAAAAAAAAACAGTGTCAAGTTTCACATTGATCGAACTTTTGTATAACTAAATTTTGAACCTCAACTATGAGTGTAACTGTTTATTTAAATTTAAATAAAAATTTCAATATTTATTTTGGGTATTTTATGTTTGTGGCCCTCAAGTTGATTTTGAAACGAATTAATGGCCCTTACTGTAAAAAGGTTGGACATCCCTGATATATTACATATATTGTTATCTATAAGCATATCGCATATGCTTATAGATATGTAATATACAGACATGTAATATATATTTATGTAAAATACAGACATGTAATATATATTAATGAAAAAACTTTGTGTGTTTAATATTCGTCATAAGCATCAAAAAAAGGTAATTTGTCATCTATTACTTTTTTCGTAGCATATACTTCTTCACTCCAATTTTGGAATTTGCTGTAGTATTCTAAAAAAATGATTAAAAATAAGTAAAATTAAAGCCTATTTTATTTACCCTTTTATGTGCATTCTAATTTTATACATTTTATGAAAATTCAAAAAACGAATTAGCAAAATACAAAAAAACCTGCATTCCTATTAATTTCGTTTTTTTGTTGTTTTTTTTTTGAAACCTTGATTTTTGGAGTTGTTTCTGACTCAGAGGAATATTTTTTTGTTTGTTGGCAATCAACAAAAAAAGAAAAGTAATAAAAAGTGGAAATCCCTTTACATAATTTGATTTCTGAAATATCTCTTGTATATTTAGTTCACTGCTTCTTTGATGAATTTAGTCTGAAAAATAAAATTAATTTTAAAATTTGGGTTAGTATTTAAAACTACGTGATAAAAATCTTCACCATTGTTAATAATTGCCTTTCTTATTAAAACCTGATTAGAAGCAATTCTTTTAACAACTGCTCCTAAGCCATCTATAGGACCCTTTCCATGACTAGTTGCACTATAGCTCCATTTGATGGCAATCCCATTTATTTTTTGTAGCTTTTGAGTACCTGCAATAATAAACTGTTCTTAAATTGGCTTGATGGACCATCTGTCCTAACTCTTAACTCAAAAACATCCTTCGGTAGGCTTTGAATTAATTTATCAAAATATACTAATGATGTTTTTTTATCATGAGTAGTACAATCACTAAAAATTGCATGACAGTTTTTCGTATTTTGAAACCAAGTCACAGAAGTAAAGATGTTGATTGCTTTTGATTCCAGTGTGCATTTTGAACCTCATCTTGAGAAATAAATTTGTAATTTTCTGCAAAATCCATTTGAATCACTGCTTTTCCACTTACTTCTCTTGTGCTGTTTTTGTCAGATTCTAAACTTTTGTGCTGTTGTCTTTTAATAAAACTGTAAATTAAAAAGATAGACATAAATAAGCACAGATGATCTTATAAGTGCACTACTGAAGTGCTTTGAACTAATTGCTTCATCCTTCCATTATCATCTTGCCACTGTTTCCACTCGACAATTTTTTCCGAATTATCACTATCACACTGCAATTGATACTTTTTTTTGAGACCACATTCTTCATGCTGGCACTCACTAAACCAACATGCAGGGTCATCTGGGCATTAAAGGCAAGAGTCTACAAATTTGTTAAAATAAACAGATATATTTGCACTGCAAACAGAAAACTTTTTCAATGTAAGAATTATATTTTGATGAAAGATGCACGTGCGTATATTAGCTGGTGTTTGTCGAGTAAGGAGGACATGTAATGGCCCTAAAATTGCAAATTTACTACTACTAATCTTGATATTTTCATTTTCTGCGATAAACAAGGCATGAGTCTCCTTTATGCTCATGTACATGTATCTTTTTTGAATATCCTCTTTATTTTTATTATTTCTAATAGCAACTCTATCTTTTATTCCGGAGACAAACGGCTAATGTTGTCATTTTCATAAAATTCTAAGACTTTTTGCTTGATTTCTTCATTTGAGAAAGTTGCTCATCTATATTCAATTGAACTTTCTACAATTTTGCAATTTAGTTCAACAGCTAATTTTAGAATAACTGCTTTTTGCTTTGAGGGGCTATTATGTAACATTGTTTTTACTTTATTTGCAGCTCTTGACAGAGAAGAATGTGTACTATATGGCTGCCTGTTGCAAATAGTTTCATTAATTTTATTTGAAGTTTCTTTTCTCCGCTTAGCTTTTTTTTCCCTTTCTTTAATCTTTTTTTCTGTATCAGCTTTATGTTTTTTATCTTTTGGCAACTTTCTGTATTCGTCCCTTTTTTTTTCTCGGTGTTTCTTAACATATTCTTTACTTTCTTTACTTGCTAAAATAGAATTCAATCGTCTCCGTTTACTTTGTCTTTCTGCATTAGTTTTAGCCATTTTATTTTTGTTTTGGACTAAAATGAAAATAAAGATTGCCAAGAAGTTGTATACATGTTCGAAACACCTTCCATAAGATTTTCTACCCATTAAAAGGTTTTTAATCTTTTAATGGGTAGAAAATCTTATGGAATTTTTAATAAAGTTTTATAAGTAGTTCGTTGTATATTGAATTTTTTAAATATCAAATTGTTATTGGATAATTGGATAAGTTTCTTACTTTAAAGACTATGCAATGAGCCGTTACTTACGGGACATTGAACCGTTACTTACAGGACCAAAATAAACATTGTCTGCAGGCTTTAACGAAATGCTTCAACTATCAGATTTTTAGTTTTAAATATAGAAAAAGTAGTTTATTGTGATTGTTATAACCCTTTCCCTTATTGGATACTTTTTTGAGTATAAACTTAAAAAAAATGACATATTTGTTACTTACGGGACAGTCACATTGTTGGAAAACTAAAACAAATATTATATATTGTCAAAAAAATGAAGCTCATTTAATGTATTTATATTTTTAAACTTCAAATATTAAATTTGTGGAAGTTAAATTTTAAAAAAACAGTTCCTCCTAATGCTATACGCTTTATTCAATAAGCAACTTATTTACAATTCATTAATGAAAATTTACGCACAGCTTAAAGTCGCAATTAAAAATACAAAACAAACACAAATAATGTTAACAAATCTATTTAAAGAATCATTAAACATAAAGTAACACAAAAATAACTTAAGTTTGATGGTAATTGAAATTTATTTTTCTGAAAATAACTCTCTTGAGTATGGAATCGCGCATACAAATTTAATATGTATAATTTTTGTCCGTTAATACTTCTCTGCAAAGACTTCTATTTTATAATATTTATTTCAGAGTTTTTATTATCGTAGAGTGATCTTTTTAAAATGTAAATAAACTTTGCAAAATATGTCAAGAATAAAAAACATTGTGTTATTTTTAAAGATGATTACTTTTTTTATGTTATTACGACATTCAAGATATATATGTATATATATATATATATATATATATATATATATATATGTATGTATGTATATATATATATATACATATTTAAATAGCTTTAAACTGTATTCTACAATGAAAGTGCTTCATGTTTTCAAAAGAACAGAGCAATTAAAAATTAGTAGAAAATGTATACTATAAATAACTACTCATGCAAACGAATGCAAAAAATCTGAATTAATTTCTAAATGTAGGCACGAAAATAAGTTTCTCCTAAAAATCTATAAAAGTAAATGAGCTCATTAATAGTTACATCAAATCTCCGTTTTGAAAAATATTCTTTAAAAAAAGCATAAGTAATCATTTCTAAAGAATTCTTTTTATAATAGTGTCAGTAAATTCCATAAATGTGTGAAAACTCACAGTAGTTAAGACATTTGCGACTTCCTGTAATTTAATTTTTGGTATAAATTGACGTTTTATTAATTTGATCATTCATTTCTGATGAGTTTTTATGAGTTGCACTTTTGGTACCTAATTTTCATCTGCCCGAAGTGGTCGCGGTAAACAGAGAGGTTAATTAAACATTTTTTATATTTGATTTCGATTAAATAAATTTTTCACTAAAAAATGGAAAATATAACTTGCACTTCAAATAACCAATCAGGTTATTTGAAGTGCAAAATTCCATATTTGGAGGTTTTCAGGTATTAATTTATAGAACCTTTTTTAAAGAGAAAAAAACCTTGTTTTAGGACTTTAGGAAACAGTATTTGTGTTATTTTATCTTTTTTTTTGGTTGGGGGTGGGGCTAATTGAAAAAAAAGGCATTTACGACAACAAGTCATTTTTGATACAAGGGTGTATGAAACCATCACCACCACACCCACCTCCAATGTTAACATGCGCTTCTCATATATTTTGGTGGTGATATAACGTTTATTAATGACAACGTTTTTGTATATTTGAACTATTTATGTCTTTTTTAAAAGACTTTTTTCAAAAAAAAAGATTTCAATTTCTTATGGTAAAGGTAGCGGTTTATTGCTCCCTCTATGCCTTTGTATATCCACGTGGTTAGTGGTCAATACAAATGACCACTAACCACGTGGAAAAAAAAGAGTGCAGCCCACTCTTACACTTATCTTTCGATATCAAGATCTTTATATTTTGATAAATATTTACAAAGTTATGACTCTTTACGTTAAAAAAAACTTAATTGTGACCACAGTTCCTTCAACAAATCCATATATGAAAAATTCGGTACTTAAACCACGATAACTTTTGAAGGAATTGTTCGATTTTTTCACCTTTAAAATGCTGTATTGATCCTCTTTCTAATGATATATAACAGTATCATATTTAAGCAATTTAAAATTTTTACTCACGAACCTAAACATGTTACTTTATTGGTTTTACATTTTGTGTGTGTATGCACCTTTGATCATCGGATCAAAGATGTATCAGGACCAAAGGTGCATAAACGCATTAGGATCGAGGGTGCTAACCCGCTCCATTCTTACAAAAAAAATTTTTTGTCATATTAGATGCTTCTATACCTTACCAAAAGTAACCATCCCAGAGGTGAATAGTTAAGTTACAAAATGGCATAAGCAAAATTACTAAACTCAAAAAAATATTAAAGTTTCTTGTAAAAGTAAAAAAATTACGTTTTCAAAATCAAACATTTTAGAAATGAATTTAATACTGGTCTATTCTCTAACCAAAACACAATTAATTTTGAAGATACAATTTTTATATTACGCTGGTTATCAGCCCTATTTAATATGTTATGTAAGTATGGAGATAACGCTATAGGATCAAAGGTAGGGTTACAACATTTTTCAATCTGTTGTGGCCATACTTCTATAACCTGGGAAATATTGAGTAATTGATAAAAACTGATTTAATGGTAGTCTAGTAGCAAAATATCCTTCTCCCCCTTGATGATAACGTGATTTTAACACATAAAGCTTGTTTCCAACCCATTTATGAACAGCCACAAAAATAAATAAAACTAATTGTAAATTTTATTTAGTCTTTATAAACTACATATCATTGAAGTGGATCAATAAAAGTAATTATTTTCAGCAAGTTAGTTTTAACGCTTCAGAGGTCATACGTCCAATAAATTTCACATTTGCATATTCCCATTTTTTTGAACTTTGATAGAGATCTTCCATCAATTTAACGCCTCGTTCAGCAATGATGTTTGTTCTTGGAATATGAACTACACAATCTTCTTTGCTTTAGTGTTTCATAAAGCACTTTAAAGCAGCTGTACACTTTTTTTTCTTGCAATGCATGATAATTTTTTCCCTTATTCAATTAGCTACATAAACATTTTTTTCAATTTGTGTCAAAAAATCTTAATAACTTTAAACACGAAGTATCTTTATTCAAAGTTGTTAGTCATTTGCCTTGGCCTTGGCCTTGCCTAAAGACCAAAAGTTGAGGCCTTGGTCTTAGCCTTGAAACTGTCGGCCTTGGCCTTGAAAATTTTGGCCTCGGCCTTAAAAGATATTTATATTTTCTCATTGACTTTGTTGAATTCTGCGCGTAACCTTGGTCTATTTTTACAAAAAGTTGTTTTATTGTCACAGCACTTGCTATTTACAGTTTTGTTAATATTTTCCCTTAGTCTTGGCCTTGACCTTAAAACTCTTGGCCATGGCCTTGACCTTGGCCTTGTAACTTTTGGCCTTGGTTTGGCATTGATATTGCTACTTTTGGCCTTGTTAAGAACTTCTTTTTTATTATAACACCTTAACTGTAATTTAAAAGCTGAAGACTGTATTTTTATCTCAGAGCGGCCTGACGTGCCGTTAATAACTTGTAAATTTTATTGTGATCAATTAAATTTAAATCAAATGATTTTAACAAGATAACCATTGGCGTAATAATGGGTGGTTTAGCAGGTTCAAAAAATCTGGCCCCAAAAGTTATCATAAATTTTTTTTAGTAAAAATCAGTTATAACGTTTAAGAAAGACTTCTTAAACGTTATAACTGATATTTAGAATTATAACTGACATTTAGAAACAAAATGGGCGTTAATCTAGTTTAATTTAAATATCTATGTTTAATTACAATAAAACAAAATCCACGCTAGGTTCTCTTTTATATTTGTTCTTTATTTCTAACCACGTGGTTACTCAGTTGCTGCAGCTTTGCTTTATATTGACTAACTTGACTTGGTGCTTTTTTATTTATTTATCTAAGCATAAAATAAAATTACAAATTTAATCATAGTTTATTTGTAAAATTAAAAACTAGTCAATGGAGTCAGTGGCAGATAAAGACTTTTCCATGTTATTATTCAAAGATTTTATTTTTCGAGTTTCTTTTTAAAAAAACATATTTTTAAATGGGGGACTTAAAATTGCGGGGCCTGACATAGCCTTCAACACCTAACCCGCCCTCCTTCCTCCTCAGTCCAGTACTGAATGGAGCAACATTTAAATAAAATAAACAAGACAAACAAAACAAGCTCCACCACAAATAGCCACTCCACATAAAAATTGGTTATCGAAAAATCTTTTTATGTCAATGATTTAAAGCAAGAAAAAAAGCTTAAACTAACATATGCTTTTAAAATAAAATGATTTAGTTTTAGTAAACATTCTGTTTAAAAATCCAAGTTTTAGTAAACATTCTGTTTAATAATCACAGTTACTTATGGTTAAAACTATGTAGCCTATCCTTAGGGGTCGTCCGTAATTACGTTACGCTCTAAGGGAGGGGGAGGGGGTTAGAGATTTTTGAACAATTATTCTGGACTTGTTACCAAAGTGACGGAGGTGAAGGGGTTCAAAAATTACGTGACGAATTTTTTGGACAACTCTTTAGAATAATTCCTATTTTTAATGTTTTAATAAAAATCATTTCAGTAAATTTTTGTTGTTTTGGTCCAGTGAAATTCGTTTTTTTGTCAGTTAAAAGCATACTCCTGAGACGTCTTAAAATTGCTTTGATATTTGCCTCTAAATGAACTTCCATCTGTTTTACACTCTCGTATTTATACACAAATATACACTAGCCAATCCCATAATTTTTTTTTCGACAAACAATTTTTATGTGAAGTGGCTAATGAGTGGCGTACAGGTCATATTTATATGAAAAATTTTTGTATAATTTTTTTCACATTGAATCTCTCACTGTTTAGTAAATATCAATAAAGTTAGCCTTAATAAATTTACCTTTTATTTGGTCAAAATCGCCAGAAAACAATTTTTGTTTCTAATCGAACTCTCCCATATTGTATTTAAACGGTGGGTAAAATATAGTATTTTTTCAAAAACAAAAGATAGCGTACAAAATAAAAAAAATGAAATATCCTACTGTGCTTAAAGAAATTAATTTGCGGAAACCAGTTTTAAATCAGATTTTAATCCTTCAAAGCGAAAAGTTTTGTTTTGTGTTTGCTTTATTTTGAAGAAAATTTCTTACATTATTTAAATAACAAGGTAATCAGTTTTTGAAAACTTGTATTTAAATACACTGCTAAAATTGTTTTCCTAATATCCTTTATGTTAGTGTTATTGTTTGTTATAGGAACACGTAACTTAATAAGAATTCTATTAAAAATTTTCTATGAATTTCTTGAAAAATGTTAATTATAAAATATAAGTAAAACTGGTTTATAATATAAGTTTTTTGCAAAGCCACTCATATTTTTTTATTTTTTTTTTTACTTTGTTAGGGATCGTCCATAAAGTACGTACGCTCGGAGGGGGAAAGGGGGTCTGTAAATGGCGTATATGAGATGGGAGAGCAGTGGGTCAATTGCAAAAAAAAGGAGACACTAAATTAAAAAAAATATCATAAAATGTTAGATAAATAGGTTAAAAGCGTAGGTACTTTTAGGGAGGTGGAGGGTACTCAAAAAAGCGTATTGGCAAATGCGAGGAGGGGGGACGATAAAAAGATCTAAAGATCCTAGTTTACCAACATAAAAAGATGTATGGTATAGGTATAGTTTCCTTCTGTGCACACACATGCATGGGCGCCCGCAGGATTTTTTGATGTTCAAGATTGGACCCTTTCACACATTGTGCAAACTTTAAACTTAAGTATTTTTATACCTTTGCCAAATTAGAAGGCCTTGCAAAAAATTGGTATGACGGAAGCCTGGGAACAAAAAAGCTCTAAAACGTTTGCCCCATACCCCCTCTCTGCCTAAACGTGAGGGCACTAATGTAGCATAGGTATAAAAATATTTAAGTTTAAAGTTTGCACAATGTCTAAAAAGTTCCTATCTGAAACATCAAAGTATCCTGCGGGCGCCCATGCACGCATGCCGTCCCTTATATACTGGTCCTGAGTAAGGCGTATTTCATGCAACCTATTTTTTGAGTCGACAAAAAACTGGTTTTAGCAGTGCCGTTGCTATGGGTCAGCCCCCTTCCCCAAAAAAAAAAAAAAACGTGTCATTCAAAATCTTTCAATTTTTACGCTACGTTTTGCTAAAATAAATCTCCTTAAAAAAAAATTTGCTTAATTACATATTCTTGAAACCCAAATATTGTTCATTCCAAATACATATAGATTATTACAGCAAATTTTTTTTTAAGTACTCTAAAATAGCAAGTTTTGTAATGAAGTTTAAAACTTTTCTTAGCAACAGCCTTTGCAACAGATTGTTTATATTAAATAGGTGTTTTATAGTGTTGCGTCATATACTCTTGCTTTGGATTTTTGACACATTTTTCAGTTTTTGACACTGCTACCAGTAACCTTTCATGCTTATTTTGCTGACTTAGCCATGATTTTTAAGAACAATTCTTATGTTTACATATATTACTAATAAAAAAACTAAAAACCTTGTGTTCACTTTATTTGCCTCGTGCTTTTTTTATTATGGGGGAAAAAAAAAAAGATTTTAATTTAGGTAGAAAACCAGGTGGTAACAGGATATTTATAAAAAATATTTTTGAGGAAATCAATTTTCTTCAGCATCAACAGTCTGCTATACAAATGGTTTGATTTCTTAACCGAAAATCACTAATTTAACTCAATCAAAAATCTTGAAATCAACATCTTTAAAAAAGTTATCGCATAGTAATAATAATAATAATAATAATAATAATAATAAAAGTTAATAATTCAAAGGAATCTTCATGCTTTACTTTTATTGGCACAGACATTTTAAAATCAGCTGTTTTTATTTTGATTGGACATTGTTAACAGTGTCATGATAATTCAATTAAAATCTTAACTAATATATAGAAAAAGAAAGAACTGGCTGCATATTTAAACATTTCCTGTAAAACATCTTCGTGCAATTGGAAGAAGTCTTTTTATTCTAGCAAAGAGATTGAAAGGCAATGTCCTGGAATGTCACCAGTTAAAATTAATTATAGATCTGTTGTTGCCAATCAAATAATCAATCAATTAATCATTTACTTCACTTTATAAATAAATACAAATTAGGATCAGTCACAAACAGTTGTTTAACTGACAAAATCGTGACGATCTAAAATATTTATTATAAATTTGACAAAATATATAACATATTACTAGTACATAAATAATATCATTTAATATTATAATAATAATATAATAATAATAAAAAACAAAAACAAAACAAAAAAAATACTAAAAATAGTTTTAAAAAAAAAGCGCTAAAAAAAAAAAAGAACAAAAAAAAAAATAATAAATAACAGGCTTTTAAATAGAACGATAATAATACTGTAACAAGAACATCAGCAATAACATGTTATTTAAGAAAAGAAGCAAAAACACCCTGAATTTTACAGGTACAAAGGATTCAAACTACATGAAAAACAAATATTGAGATAAAATAACACAGCAGAAGCTTCACTTATTAATTTCATCTTGGATAAATTTCTTGTTGATAAAGAGAGCTCTACTTCCTTTTTTTAAATACGTTGTCTTGATTTCAGAGGGAAGATAATTTAAATTTAATGGAATTAATGCCATACTTAAGTGTTTGCTTTAAAGGTATTACAAGATTGTCACATGATGCTAATCTATGATTATGGCAATGATTTTTATTAACAAATTTATAATAACTATTGAAGCTTTTGGTAAGTTATTATTCAAACTGTGCTATACTGAGTTGCACACTTGCAACTCAGTAGGAATATTAGATCTTTTAGATTCATAATTTTTGAGAGATTGTTGAGAATTTTTGAGACAAATCTATTAGATTGGAAATGAAATATTTTAAGTGATTTGTTTCGAAGGCTTTCTATGATCTTTGTATACTTTGACTGATATTGCCCCCATATCTGACAACCATAAAGCATATGCGAGTTAAGTATAGCATACCATATATTTATGAGGGTCTCGTAGCTAAGAAAACGCCTGATCTTTGCCAACATTTCATTTGCACGGATGAGTTTAAGGGCAGTCTTTTTCAGTTGGTGTTTGAAGGAAAGATTTTCATCTAACATTATTTCTAAATACTTTAATTGACTAACAAGATTTAACTTTTGGCCACTGATTCTGAAATTTAATTTTTTATGAATTTGTACAGAGTGTGGTTTAAATAGAATTATTTTTTTTTTTTAGCATTTAAGGATATTTTGTTTGATCGTAACTATTGAACCAAGCAGGCCAGATCGTAATTAAGGTGTTGATTCATTTTTTTAAGTGATTTTTTAGTTATTAGGACATTAGTGTTATCAGCAAAATGATATGTTTTTGAGAACTTGATGCATGTATTTAAGTCATTGATGTAGATAAGAAAAAGGAAAGGGCAAAAAATGAAACCTTGGGGAACACCTACAGATAATGGTTTGGTATTAGAAGAGATATCAGAAATTGTAACGAATTGAGAACGGTTTAAGAGGTATGACTTAAACCATGAGTGAGGAACTCCTTTGATACCATAGTGATGTAACTTTGATAACAGAATTCAATAATCCACAGTGTCAAATGCCTTCTGTAAGTCAATAAAAACCCCACAAGTAAATGTTTTATTGTCTAAAGTTTCGCGTCTAGTTTCGGTAATTTCTATGAGTGCTTGGTTAGTACAATGTTTTTTGCGCAATCCAAACTGAAGCATATATAGACAATTGTGTTGGCTTAAAAAACTTTCTAATTTCTTATACATAATTTTTTCCAGCAGTTTACTGATATTAGATAGTAGTGATATTGGTTGATAATTAAGATGATTTGTGCTTAAGCCTTTTTTCAAGATTGGAATAACCTTAGCAATTTTAAATAAGTCAGGATATGTTCCGGATTTAAATGATTCATTAATTATAGCTGCTAATGGATAACTTAGTTCTTCTGATGCTAAGATAAGTATATTTGTGGGAATGCTGTTGGGACCTGTGCTCTTTTTTAAATTCATTGTGGACAAATAGTCTTTTACTTCTTGTGGTGTAACTGGGGATTTCCAAAATGAGTTTGGATTACGGTTTTCAGAGAGTGGCTAAAGTTATGCCTAGTTGGTATGGCTTTTGATGATAGATTGTCTGCAATTGAGGAAAAATAATCATTAAATAAGTTAGCAATTTGCTTTTTGTCAGTAATAGTCTGATTATTTAAAAGTAAACTTTCTATATTATTATTATTATTTGCTTTTATATTTATTGTGTTTTTTACTCCAATCCAAATTTTTTTGAGGTCATTAACGTTTTCATTAAAGTATTTAGAGTAATATGTTTTTTTTTTGAGACACGAGTTAGGTTGCTTATTTTGTTTCTGTAATGTTTGAATTGGTTGAAGAGTTCTGGTTTTAAGAGCTCCTGTTTACATTTGATGAACTTTTTATGAAGTTTATTCTTTATAATTAATAATGCCAGCATTTATCCATGGTTTGGATGAGGGTTTTTTTTCTTTAATGGTAGACAGTACAAAAGGTGCATGATGATCAAGTGCCTTGTTAATGAGTTCTAAAAATTTTGAGAGAGAATTATTGATGCTTTTTTTTACAGGATCCCAATGTTCCCTAATTCTCTCTCAAAAATTTTGAGAGAGATTAGGATGCTTTTTAGTTACAGGATCCCAATCTATTGTTGTGAGATTATCAAGAAATGCACTTTGAATAAAGTTTTTAAAGGAGCGATTTATTCTTTATAATTAATAATGCCAGCAGTTATCAATGGTTTGGATGAGGGTTTTTTTTCTTTAATGGTAGACAGTACAAAAGGTGCATGATGGTCAAGTGCCTTGTTAATGAGTTCTAAAAATTTTGAGAGAGAATTATTGAAGCTTTTTTTTGGCTTCTTTAGTTACAGGATCCCAATCTATTGTTGTGAGATTATCAAGAAATGCACTTTGAATATTATTTTTAAAGGAGCGACTGTATATTTTGTTGTGAATAGATTTTTTGGTTTTTTACGGCAATAAATTATATAAGATGATCAGCAAGAGATACTGCTAGATTGCCTGATGTAAGATTTGGAGGGTAGAAGTTTACAAAAATATTATCAATGAGTGTTTTAGATTGTATAGTGATTCTTGTTGGTATAGTGATAAGTGGATAGAGAAAGTTAGAACACATAGAGTTAAGAAAGGCTGCTACCTCATTAGGTAGATAATAACTTAAGAGGTTGATATTAAAGTTGCCTAAAAGAATAGTATTTTTATTTTCTATTGATAACTTGTCCAGTAGAGTTTGTAAGTAAATGTCATTGAATTCAGTGATGCATATACAAGAGTGATGGTATATGCATCCAACAATTATATTCTTTTCAGATGACAGAGTTATTTCAATAAAGATTGACTCTAGTTCTTTTGGCTTGTTGATTTGGAAATCAGTTCTCAACTTGTAGTTTAGACCTAATTTTATATATAAAAGAATTCCTCCTTTATTAGAGTATGAATCCGTTTGCTCAAGTAGATAGCCATCTAAGGACATATCAGTTATTGGTATCTTGTTTTTTTGAAGACGTGTTTCAGTTATGGCAAAAATAATTAGTTTGCTTTTCATGAGAGGAATAAGACATTTAGTATCATCAATGTAGTACGCTAATGATGATATATAAACATGTAAGTATATTTCAAAATTTTTGATAGTATTGATGAATGCTGTTAAATGATAGTATTTACAACTCATATTATCACTTTTGAGATCATTAAGGTTTTTGAAAAGGTTTTTGAGGTTTGATGATGCGCTGTATACAGATTCACATGATGGTTCTCTATTTAAAGATTAAATTCATTAAATTCATTATCTGTTATTGATGAGAATGGTATAGTGTCTTTAAGATAGTTGCTACAATACCAAAATCGTTCATTCATTAAAACATTCATTAAAAAGATGTAGGCTTTTGAATCGAGTTTATTGCACTTTATGTGAATCCATTTATTACTCAAGTCACATTGTATGGCTTTATGGATATTAAGAGAGATAAGAAGTCACCTTGGTTTAGAAAAATTTAGTGATCCAATGAACTTACCGGCTACAATGAACATAAAAGCATTTAATGGTATTAAAGATAAAATTTATCATATATCAAAGAGTAGCTGATGTGAAAATAAAAAATGTAGCAAATGAATTTGGATATTTTCAAATCAATATATAACAAAATGATTTTGATATTAATATAGCTGATGTTGCTGTTTCCTGTGATAGAACTTGGCAAAATAAGGGTCATTCCTTACTTAATTGTGTTGTATCTTTTTTTTACTCACTAAAAGAATGATATTGACTTTCGGAGTTTTTCAAAAATATGCAATGCGTGCGCATCATTAGAATCAAGAAAAAATAGCGATGTAGATCTTTATGTAAATATAATGCGTTGTCCTAAAGAAGTATTTTTTGGTGGTACCACTTTAGAAATAAGTATTGCATCAGCAGTAATTTCAAACAATTATGGTATTTCTGCAATATTAGACATACTTTAATGTTTAAATGTTACATCAGGTACATTTGCTACTCAGTACTATACCAAGACATACCAAGAAAAAATAAAATTGATGGAAAAGAAGTCGCTCGACTCCATTAAACAAAGAAAAAAACAGTTTCGTGCAAAATGGTTTTACTGATATAGTAAATGAAAGTGGTATATGTATTTTTACATATGTAATTTAAATGTAGACTTTACTTTTATATATGTATTAAAATCTTATGTAGCAGGAGTGTTTTAGAATTTAGTTTTTGTTATTTTTTTATTAAGTTTATGTTATACTAGTTATTGTATTTTGTAACGTAGTTATTGTATATTGTATTTTAAAATTATTCTTTTTATTAATAATTAAATAATTTTATTTTTGTTAAATTTTTTTCAAATAATAAAGTTTTCACACTACCCTTATTTATTTATTTGTTTTCTATATTTTCAATAATGATCAAGACATATTGTTTTGCTTTAATTTTCTGACCTTTATATATGTGTTTTTTAATTTTTTTTATTAAAAATCAAAACTATTGTTTTTCTCAAAATATAAGTTTCTTGCACGCTCTCTCTCTCGTGATTGGATTGTCTGTTTGTGTTGAAATTTTCAGGAGTTGTTTATTATATATATGTACATTCACCTTACCAAAATAATTTATGTTAGTTAACTGGTTCCATAAAAAAGGTCTAGGTTCTAAGCCTTTTCGGGGCTATTTTTTAGACCCTAAACCGGTTTTCTTACAAGAGCTTGAATAATTCTTAATAGAGCTTGAATGTTAAATTATTTGATTTTGGCAGGGTGATTGTAATCATATGATATTAAAAAGCTGTGAAAATATTATGATCATACCATTATTAGTTCACAGGCTGTTTATCGCAGCGCGTAGTCCATATTTAGGGTCCATGGACCCAAAATCTTGACCCCAAAAAAAAGTTGTTTTTTTTTTACTGTATTTTAAATATAAAATACTATACTTTGTATAAAAACCATAAAAAATAAATGCATTTTAAAAATTGATTTTATTAGTATAAGGCCACCTTAAATAAGTAGACAAATTGAACATTTTTTGATAACCCAAACAAACAAATTTAAAAAAAAACAGAACTAGGGTAAATACGCCAATTAACGCCCATTAGCCATTTACTGGCCACTTTTAAAAGCTTTTCTCATAAAAATCTATGGCACAAGTTGTCCTACATTATTAATAATACTCAATGACTTCATTAAAACTTTGTAAATATCGCAATTTCAGGAAAGTTCTAGAAGGTTTTAGTCGCTAAAACTAAATGTCCAAAACAATATAATAAATGTAGCAATTTTACGCTTTGTTTTCTTAAATTCATACTTTATAGTCTTTTTTTTGTGCGTTGCAAGTATTTGTGCCAGTCCATTCAGGAAGGAAAAAAAAGATAAATATCTTATGTACACTTTGAAACAAAAGTATTTAGTTGATGATTACATACTATGTTTTAACTGAATTAGATTAATCCTTATTTAATAAACCATTTACTGGCCGGTTAGTTAATCCATTTACCGGCCATGGCCAATAAATAGTATCAGGTATAAAAATTTTTAGTTTCACATTATTATATAGGATTTTCTCACATTTAGTTGTTATTCATGTGTGAGAAAAGTTAAGTTAAGATATTAACAACATCCACATTTTAAAATAGTTTCTGATTTTCTGAGTTCATTTTACTTTTTAAGTTACTTTCTGAGTTAATTCTACTTTTAGAGTTACTTTAAAAGTAGAATGCTCAATCGTTTTAAAGCTACTTTTAAAATCATTTTAAAGTTACTAATTTTAAAATTACTTTAAAAGTAGAATGAACTTAGAAAATTTTAGCTAATTATAAATATAGTTAATTATGTTCTTACAACGTTGATTTAATAAAAACACACTATTAAATTAAATATATGATTTTCCTAAAAATATTTTATCAATGTATGTTTTTTTTTTTTTTTTTTCAATAGAATAAAAAAACGCATGCTGTGGACTGAGAATAACATGAAACTAGCAGTACATACAGTTGCATCAGGTATGTCTCAACGGAATGCAAGTGTATCATATAAAATTCCGCGATCGACTCCATAATCTCTGGAAAGTCCATAATAAAAGCGAACCCATTGGAAAAGCCAATACTACGTGACCTTGAAGAAAAACTAATTAATTATGCTGGCAATCGTGCCCAAATAGGAATTGGTTTTGGGAAAAAAACATTTATCATTTACGCTGCTAAGCTTGCTAAAAAACATAACATAAGTTTTAAGAATGGTCAACCTACTGAAAAGTGGTGGCAACAACTTAAAAAGAGACACGGTTGCGTTAGTCTTCGTTGTCCAGAAGCTTCAGCTTATATACGACACATGTTTATGGATAGGGTATAGGTTTCCAAATATTTTACTTCTTTAGAAGTTCTGATACTAAGTAAGAATTTACAGAACAAACCAGAATGTAGGGGAGACCGGGGCTAGTTGGCCCCCGGGGTAAGTTGACGAACTGCGTTTATCTTTAGAGCCTTTCATCAGAAAGTGACAAAAATTACTCAGAAACTTCCTTATTGACCATTTCATCATTCACTGTAGTATTGTCAGGATTCGCGCGTGCGCTTGGGAGATATTGAGATTTATGCATTTTTTTAGACAAAAACGTAACTTTTAGAACATCGCTTCCTTTTTACTTTAGAAAGAAAATATTTAGTCGTATGAAAAAAAAATTATTGTAAAAGTTCAAGTCACAATTGGTTTACTATATCCAGTCAGACTTTTTTTTCAAAGCTGCCGTTTTTCAGGATCTATAGACTGTTTATTAAAAAAAAAGCTTTCGGGGTAACTTGACGTATTTTTCACGGGGTAAGTTGGCTCATAGCATTTACTATGGAAAAAAATATTTATTTTTATAAAATTATTCATTATTTTTTTTAATTTTTAACAATATTGAAAATATTTATTCTTACAAAAAAATTAAAAAAAAAATTTTTTTAGTTTTTTTTTCCACAGATAAAAGGTGGGCTACTGTTTGGCTTTTATACGGACTAATATTTGGTACCAGCTAAAAGTAATATTAAATTTTGGGATAAAATTGTTGCAAAAATCAATTTTAAAAAAATTTCTATTAATTTTGCACTTAATAGTGCATTAATAATCATTTTTATAGTTTGCGCCAACTTACCCCGTGGTGGGGTAAGTAGGCGCAAATTTTTTTTTTTTTTTGAGGGTCCGGAAAGGCCCCAAGAATTTTTTTTTGCAAATGAATGCAAATTTTATAAGATACCCTAATCCATACTCTTTAAGACTACACTTTAATATTTTTAAAAAAATGTACTACTAGGGCTACAGAGCTCATAGAGTAAAAACCGAGCCAACTAGCCCCGTTCTCCCCTATGTGGAACATGGATGAAACAGGAATGCAACTAGAGCATAAACCTAGACGTGTTGTTGCCAGGAAAGGCTCAAAATATATTTAGAGTCGAACAAGTGGCAACAAGGAAACAATTACTGTTATATGTTGCATAAATGCAGCTGGTCAAGTCATACCACCTCGTATAATAGGGAAGGGAAAAACTGTGCGAACTCTTTATAGTTTTGATACCAAAAATGCTCCAAGAGGAGCAACATGGAGGGTGTCTGAAAGAGGCTGGACAAAACGAGGTAATGCGGAGTTATAGTTTGAGAAAAAATTCCTTTCAAATATTGGCTCAGCAAGACCACAGATTTTTATTCTAGATGGACATGACTTTTGCGGTTTATTTTCAAAAGCGTGGAAATATGCTATGACTGACACAAATATACGCTCAGGATTTAGAGCTTGTGGAATTTATCCCTTTAATCCAGATGCTATTCCTAAAGAGGCATACATCCCAAACATTTGTATAATAAAATTTCAGATATTGTCCCAAGTCAAAATGTATGCAACATTTCAATAATAAACAACCTTCCATTATTGTCTGATCTATCAGAAACCAGCTGTGCAATTAGCATGCTGTCTTCTACCACACCAGTAGAAGAAAATGATTTTTTAAGACAATGCTGTGCAATATTCAAATATTGTTACAGAACACAGCTATTCAAGAATCAAACCGGTACAAAACAATAAGTTTATTGATTTTTCTGCTCAAGACGATACTCTGGGTTTGAATATTGATACATCTTGAAGAAGTAGAAGTAATTGAATCAACATTAGATTCAAATGATAAAAAAAAGTTTTTTGCAAAACATTAACAGATTTTCCATTTCTATTTGCTAATTCATCTTGTCCATGATGTTCTTTAATATCCCGATAAATAAATCGAAAATTCCCAAGTTTCAAACAACTTAAATTTTTTCAATAGGACTCAGAAACCATGTTATTTTATTTTGTTAATTAAATTGTGTAAGGATATTTTGATCTTGTTTTCGAATAAAGTTTTAACGTAAGTTGTGTCGTTTCTTTAATGTCGTTTTTTATTTAAAACATTCACGTAGTAAGAAATAGAAAACTATGTTTAGTTCACATTTTATTCTTATTGCGCTATATACATAACACCTCTAAAATCTTCGAATAACACTCGTCTAGCTTGCTATTCGATGGTAGTGCAGAAGTGGTGTAGTGGTAGAGCGCTTGCCTCATAATCGAGAAGTTCTGAGTTCGATCACCACCACGTCCCAGGTAATACCGCATTTAACTTGCTTCTCCGCACAGCAGCCTTGTTCGTCATGGTTTGTGTTTCGGAGTTATTGAGTTGAAAGAGGGTTGTAACCGCAACTAAAGCAGTTTTCTCTACTTTGGTGGCCTTCTTGGCTTTGGGGAGGTAAGTTGACACACAAAAAACGGCTAGACACTAATAATTAAATTCTTTTACTTAAAACTAACAAATAATTATTTTCGATGAAAATACTTTTAATCGAAAAGCTTATATGTTAGTGAGAACTTTTCTTGAATAGAATATTCTTGCACATTTACAGATCACAAACTTTTACAATTGTTAAGTTTAAGGGTTAAAGATAAATAATTTAACGCGAAACATTTTGGCAAAATGCGCAGTTGAATTATTTAGGAGTACAGTAAATTTGCTCGTGAGATGACTACTTTATATCTATTTTATTTGATATCATTAAAGCATATCGGATTTTAGTATACTTAACCAGTGGGTGACCCAAGAAAAAGAAAAGCTTTTTTTTCAAATGATGTTTCTTGCCATACTCTACTATAAAGATGTAAATTTTGACTAGTATATATATCGCGAGTTAAATATTTTTTTAAATATTATTAAAAGTAGCAAGTTATCACTTCAAAAATGCCGTAAAATAATAATAATTCGCATGACAAAGTAAATTCTTTAAGGGTACTAACGCAAATTACTGGCCACATTTTTACAAGAAACACCCGTTACAGAAAAAATACTCAAGTATATGTTACATACCATATAAAAAGTTTTAGAGAATTAAAAGCTCTGAAATTTTCAGGGGGCAATTCGATTGTTTGGGGGCAATGGAAAAAAAAAGGACTATTTTAAGTCTAAATTTAACCACATAGTCAAATCTCCAGGAAACGTCCATTATGAAGTGCATCATGCAAAATTTTTTTGCTGGAATGCATTCGGAAAGCTAAGATTTGCTTTGGCAAACTAGGATTCGGAAAACTAGGAATCGGAAAACTAGGATTCGGAAAACTAGGATTCGGAAAACTAGGATTTCATTAGGAAAACTAGAATTTGGACAAGGAATATCAATTGCTTTTATCGTTCTGTCGATGTGCTTTACCGTTAATTTGAAATAAAAGTAGTGCTGTGCTTATAAAAGCAGTGCTATGCTTACTAGAAATAATTGCATTTGTTCGAATTTATCGTAGTTTTCAAATTTTTAATACATTTTATAAATAAATATAAGCAGTTTCTTCCTGCAGTATATAATTTATGCGACTTACGAAAAATTTATAATATTAAAAACTATTCATATGTAACATAGGAGTAGATTTTAAGTTTTTATGAGCTTTGGTGGGGCATGGCACTAAAAAGGTTGGGAAACACTGCTATATAGTATAGAAATATAGTATAAAAAATAGTATCATAAAATTGCAATGTAAAAATAAAATAAAAAATACTGTACCAGAAATAAATATTGTGCCAGAAAAGTACTTAATAAATGCATTGATCAGTATGTGTCAATAAATTGATTTACATAATGAACTCAAAATGTGTGCCAGAAGAATTTGAATCTTTGAATCATATAAATGTTAAAAATGTTACAACAGTCATATCATCTAGATGCCAAAATAGTATATACTTTCACAGTATTATATAAAAAATTGATCAAATATCTCAATAAAATTAAAAATAACATAACCATATTTTAAATACTACTTTTGTCGTAGTTGTAAAAATAGCTATAGTTAACTGCAACTGCAACAAATGTAAATAAAGAAACAAATTTATGTAAATAAAGAACTTATTTAAATAGCCTATTAACTATATCTTATATCGATAACCCTAGTTGATAAAATGAATAACTGATGACAGCAAGAAATAAACAACTACAAAGTGAATAAATCAAATCATCATGCCAATAACGAAATGAGTAACAAGCAATAGTTGACCTAAATTAGCCAATTATATGACTTTAGACATCTATAAGACTCATTTAAATAAAATAAGTAATGATTTTTATAATTATAAACTAAAACATAAGGTACATAAATAAACCAACAGTAAAAAAAAAAAACCTATTTATGTATTCAATATACATAAATAGGTTTTTTTTTATGAATTTAAGTATTCAAAGAAGTCGTGAAAACAAACAAACAAGCAAAAAAGAAACAGCAGAAATAACAGGATACATTCACAACAATGATAGTACTAAAGGCATTTTCTAACACAGTAACAAAAGGAAACATCTCTAATTTACCATTCTCATTACATTTTAGGTAATGTTAATCTTTTCATATAACTAAACTTGGGTTGATACTGCTACACAAAGCTGTTGCATTTTCCTTTAGGAAATGATCACAATCATTTTCATATGTAACTCTATGCATTAACAATCAATGCATCTTTTTACTAAAACTATTACAGAGTGAATCATAAAACTAAACACTTCGAACGTGAAACAACATCAGGACGCATTACTTAGAAACACGAAATATATTTTTCTAACCATTTGATAATACTGTAACTAACTGAAAAACAAATAAAAATGCACAAAAAGATATTTTGAAAAACTGATATAAAAGTAAACTTTGTGCTATATCAACGAAGGTGTCATCAAGTCAGCCATATGGGTTTCTTAAAATATTTAAGGTCTTGTCTTTAGATTGTATTGACGAACTTTAAAGAAACCTTTGAACTTCTACAGCTCTTTTTTACAATGATACTACCATTAACAAACGGCTTTCTTTAAAACTTTACCATTTTAACCCCTGAAACTTTTACAAAAAATTTACAACAAAGATAGACACATTAACTTGATAGAAAGCTTGTTTAATTTTAGATTGCTTTTAATAAATTTATATTCTTAATTATAAATATGATTATTGCTGAAATTTAAAGATTTTGAGTCTACAGTCGTATGACAATTTATTATGGCCACCTACATTTTTTCTAAAACTCTAGAAAAATTGTGATTTTCCATCAATTTTTACAATTTTATCTACCAAAGACGTATTCTAATAAAAAATCAGGTTGTGTGTTAATAAAAAATTACCATTTTATAAGAATAAATACACTTTAATAAAAAATATTCATATAATATCTTAGTTACAATCAATATTTTGTAACCCCCCCCCCCCCCTTTTGCATCGATTACTGCCTGTGCCCTTTTAGGCATGCTTTTTATGCAGTTTTCTGCCATTTCCTGCAATCTTGCATTGTGGTTCCAATGTTTTATAATACTTTCTATTAGAACCACCTTGTTTGTAATATTTTCCTTAGCCACCTCCTTTTTTAATAGCTCCCAAACATTCTCTATAGGATTGAGATCCGGCGAATTTCCCGGCCAGTCCAACAAAGGAATATTTTTATCTTTCAAAATGATTTTGATAGACTTAGCCGTATGGCATGGTGCTCCATCTTGCATGAATTTTTTGTTTTCCTCTGGACCAAACCATTCCGTCAATTGGGGTAACAATCTTTGTTCCAGGACATTTTTATACTGCACCTGGTTCATTATCCCTTGAACAATGTACAGCCTTCCCATTCTTTTCCCACAAATGACCGACCAAATCATCACCGAGGTTGGATGTTTGACGGTTTGAATAATACAGCTACTTAAATATTTCTCTCCAACCTTCCTTTTCACGTATTGTGCTTTTTTTGATAAGACTTGGGACGTGCTCTCATCACTAAAGCAAACCTTAAAATATTATACGATGGTTCATTGACCACAATGCATGGATTATCTAAAAAATTTAAAGTATTATTTAATAAAATAATCTGTTATACCGTTTTCCAATCGTCTTTAGTCCAATTTCTATATTTTATCCCCATTCTAATCGCTTCTCCGTCATTTTTGGCGTTAATTTTGGCTTTTTAGCCGGACGTCTTGAGCTGTAGCCAAGATCGTGTAGACGACGCTGAACCGTTCTCTTGGACATCTTAATATCAGAGCTCTCCAACTTCTCAGTGATATCATCATTTGATGCTAGCCTATCTTCCAATACTATTTTGGTAAGAATTCTTTCACCTCGTGGAGTAAGAATTCTTTTTTTACCACAGTTCCCAGTCCTTTTTGGAGTCAGGTTTTCCATGTTGACAATTTTTTTTTGGATATTCTGCACTGACACTCTAGAAATATTACAACTTCTGGCGATTCCTCTTTGGGAAAAACCAGTATTTGAAAGAAGTGCTTGGATTTCACTTTTTTTTTCTAGAGATAAGTCCTTTTTTTTGCCCATTTCTAAAAAAATAACAAAATGGCTGTCAAAAATGACAGTGTTTACACCAGCATAAAATTTTAAATAATTTTGTCAACGTATAACTATATTGTATGCATCCAAATAAATTAAATTACATAATTTTGAACTATAATGCCAAGAAAACAAAAGATAAGCAAGGTATGTTAAAATATATTGGGTGATCATAATAAATTGTCATACGACTGTATACCTAACGGAAACAAGGCTACTTATTTGACTTAACTTTTTTTGATTTAACTTAACTAACCGAAGCTTTACACTGTATCTGCGCATACGACACGTATGCGCAGAACTGATTGTCTACTTATTTAACGATCAACTTATTTAACGCGACACCGGAAATCGAACTCCGGTCACAGCCGTCGTTGGCCATAACATTAACCTGTCGGCCTAGAGAACACATTGATACCATGTAATTTAACTTTATTAAAATTAATATTTGTATGTATATTCGAAGATATTTTTTAAACTGGGATTTTGTGCCGCAAACAAAGGGCTTAAAGGTCCTATAAAATCTAAGGTACCTTCTCCACCTTTTTTTTTTCAATAAACTTTTTTTATTGAAAAAAAAAAGAGGGGAGAGGGGGTATTTGAAAAATGTACGTGCTTTTGTGGGGGAGTGGGGACTTTAAAGTACGCATGGCAACATGGGGAGGTCAAATTTCAAAACTTTTGGCGTACGCACTTTATGGACGACCCTTTAAGGAAAGTAAAAAAAGTATTCCAAATAAACATTTTATACAAATTGTTTACAAGATTAATTCACGTCCTAAGTTCACTGTTATGAAGCTTTTAACAAAAAATTATTTTCTTTGATTGAAATTGCTTTAAAACGCCTTCATCAAGTAAAATTTTTTTCCATAAAGGTTCATAAACTGACAGCGCCGCAACAGACCTGAATTTTGGGTTACAACTTGAATTTTTTACTTATGTGGGATTGGAGAATTTTCCATCTACTTTTCAAAAGTGTTTCTACTCATTCCATTTTACGGTAATTATAGACTTTTTTAAAAATGTTACCTATAATTTTTTTTTTTTAATTAAAACTTTTTCCTTTTGGTACTAAATCCGTTCAAAATAACGCGAACCACGCAAGCAAACGTTTTTTTAAAAACATTTTTTGGCAGATTCGGAATTCCCATTAATTTCTTCAGCAAAATTAACCTCTCCGTTTTTGAAAGTAAAAAAAGTTTTTTAAATTAATCACTAATCATAAATCGCAACTACTTTCACGCAACAAAACAAAAAAACAGTCAAATAACAATTCCTGTGTATACCTAATTAAATGTTTGTGGAAAAAAAATACATAAATGAAAGTAGCAAGAAAAACGAAGCAGTACCAAAAAATATATTTTCTGGTACTGCTTCGTATATACTGTATATTTTAAAAATAAGGTCTGAATTAATATAAACGTGTATTTCAAAATGAGTTTATAAATTTAAATGTTAGCGTGGATTAAGTTTGCCACATACTCGCCACTTTCCATAAGGATCTGGTAAATGTCTTTCAAACACAACATAATCGATTACTGAGCGAGGTGTTTTAGGATCACCTGTAACAATGCGATTAAAGCGATCTCGTATAGTCAAAATCTAAAATTTTCAAATATTTCTCGATAAACTATGCTAAAATACTGATGTGTGTGTGTGTGTGTGTGTGTGTGTGTGTGTGTGTGTGTGTGTGTGTGTGTGTGTGTGTGTGTGTGTGTGTGTGTGTGTGTGTGTGTGTGTGAATATTCTTATGTAGCAACAAGAACGAGTGAATTAAAAACAACCTGCTCAGTATGCAAGCGAACTGTAACTTGGGCATAAAGGTCATTCTCACTCACTGCACTTAATGCAGCATTAATTACTCTAGGTCTTTCTACTTCCTTAACAAATCGCCAATAAGGTTTGTTTGCTGGATTAGTAAACTGATTTTGCAAAGTCTATAAAAATTACATATTAAAATAAAAACTCAGTTAAGTTAAAAAAACTAAACAAAGTTTAGAAAAAAAAATCTAAATTTTAGATCCGTAAAAAACTAGAATGACTACCCCTACCAAAATATGACTATCCTTCCAAAAATATTGCTATCCCCCTTGTTTTTTTGTGACTTTTAACTAAGAGTATTATTTTGTGATTTTTTTCTTTCTGAATTGTCACCACTGTGAACCAGAAAGCTCTCTATGTTTAATGGTGTGGTATGATAATGCATTTTCGTTATTGCAACATGATTATTATATAAAGTTAAAATTAATTTTACTTGATAAGAAAGTAAAGCTTTTAAATCTATTTGTAGTAAAAAATACTAGTCATTAGGTAAAATTTCAACAAACTGTAACACTAGTGCGCTCCGCTACTAATGAATTAGTTTTAAAAGTGCGCTCCGCGAATAATGAATAATTATTTTTTAAATTGTCTGGATGTTGTTCTTAGCTTAATGTTACAATATTTACTTGATAAAAGTACAATACTAAATATAAATATTATGGCTGGAAGCAGTTTCACTGCTTCAAGTTTTACATGATTCGTTTTGTACAGTGTGCTGTGTTGAAAAAAGTGCCGATTTAAGTGTTTATCAGAAGTCACCATCTGAATACACTTCTAGAAGGTCGTAGGGACTTCAAGTTGCTAAAGTATTTAATATACTCAACGTTTAAATATATACTAATAGTATATTTTTATATTATAAAAATTAAAATTTTTTAGCATTGACAGTATTATGTAAATGTTATGTAAAAAATTTCAAATTTTTTACATAACATTTACATAATACTGTCAATGCTAAAAAATTCAAAAAAACAGGAACGCACTCTCGAGTTACTTTATTTTAAATTTGAAAGTTAAGGAATCAATTTTGCATAATTATTTGTTACTTTGTTAATTTAGCGGACCATAGCAAGTAAACTATAATAATATTTATAATAAAAATTATAAAGTAAAGAGTAAAATATTTTCTAAACTTGAAGCTTTTAATTATTATTGTGCTATGTGACTGCATGACATTTAGCCTAATACATACAGTGACGGATCCAGGGGGGGGGGGGGGTTTGATGGGGTATGCATCCCCCCCCCCCACCAGAAAATACATACCCTGAAATAATCAAAATATTGAAACTATTGAAATAATCTGCGCTCTTGATCTTAAATTTTTCCATAAGAAATGCCTAATGTTTCATTCATTTTTTTTTCACTTTGATTTAACCATTCAAAAAAGATACCAATGCGCCGCACAAATTTTACTTTCTGGTACCTTTTTTTTTTTCGCACTCAAAAACTTCAGAAAACATTTAAATTTTAAGTGAGTTTAAACAATATTATATATATATGTATATATATGTACATATATATATCTATATATATATATATATACATATATATATATATATTTGCATATATATATCTATATATATATATATATACACATATATATATATATATATATATATATATATATATATATATATATATATATATATATATATATATATATATATATATATATATGCGATTCTAGATTGATATTACCATGAGCAAAGAACGACCGCTGAAGAAAAAAAAAAAAGAATTTTTTGATTAAAAAACCTCCTATTTGTTTCGATAACACACTTTGCATTTCTGTAGCTTTACCTGTATTTGATTGCAGTATTAATAAACCTTTTGAACCAACCGACGTCCTCTTGCAATCTCTTACTTGTACACCTATTCAAACGATGTTAATAGAAACCGATAACGAGGCATACAAAGATAATTCTCATCCAGCCAGTAATGATATTGCTTGTGTTTTTTCGGGTGAGGTAAGAAACATTGAATATGTGAAAAAACTCAATGATTTAGAAAAAAAGAAATTGATGACTGAACATTGGATGCCGGATTCTTCTTTCAAATATCCATATACAATGAAGGTTGGGAAGAACCCACAGAAGGTATACCTTGGTCTCCAACACTTAGTAGTACAACTCAAATACTATCAGTCGAATCGAAACTGAGTCGATATCTTTTGATTCGTAATTTCCAAAAAAATTACGCTAACCACTTTTGGTATCAACATCCCCCCCCCCCCACAAAAAAATCCTGGATCCGTCACTGAATACATATGCAAAAATGTGTGTATATTTGTGTGTGTGTAATTATGTGTGTATATTTATGGCATAAAATTTAATTTTAAAGTGTTTTAGATTGATCGGGATAACAAAAAATGTTCTTTAGATCCATGTTTATGTGTCACCATTTTAAAATTTACTGAATCAAGAGTATATATGCAGAATAATGATATATGCAGAAATTGCATTGTTAACTGGACGAGGAACTTCTCATCAGTGTTCACTGTGCTGCTTTAGACACCTTAATCGGTCACTGTTTATAATTAGGAGAATATTCAGAACAAATAGCTAGTGCACTAATTAGAAAAAAAGATGGAGAGCAAACGTATTTAAAAGATTTTTTTAAATAAAAGCTTTTAAAGTTTAAAGTGTAACAGAAATAGTAAACAATTTTACACAATTAGAATTTCTACTAGGACTGGATTGAATAGAAGAGATTCTAAAGAAGGAAATATATTTTATAAGTTAAATAATCTCAAAGAAAAAACTAGATGAGTTTTACAGTGTAAGTATTTGCGACCAAAATGAAGTTATTATCAGAGATTTAGATTATATCAAAATATTTGCGACCAAAATGAAGTTATTATCAGAGATTTAGATTATATCAAATATAACTCTGATTTGATTCTGCATAATATTTTAGAAAAAAGTATAAATCCATATGTAGGTTTTGTCAGTCTCTTAGATGGTGGAGCAGGTGAGATGGTGGACACGGTGAGATGGTGGAGGAGGCTTTCTGAAAATTGTAGTTTAATGTTTTTGAGAAAGGAAAGGAACCTAAAAATAAATTTAAGATTAGCGGAGTTTATAAAAGTTAAATTATAGTCATTGTTGAAGATTGTTGAAAAAAAAAACTTTATTTTATAAATGTAAACTATTTTATTGCTTTTGATTTTGAATGTATTACTTGGTCTTTCATCAAAGTTACTTGGTCTTTCATCAAAGTTACTTGGTCTTTCATCAAAGTTACTTGGTCTTTCATCAAAGTTACTTGGTCTTTCATCAAAGTTACTTGGTCTTTCATCAAAGTTACTTGGTCTTTCATCAAAATTACTAGGTCTTTCATCAAAGTTACTTAGTCTTTCATCAAAGTTACTAGGTCTTTCATCAAAGTTACTAGGTCTTTCATCAAAGAAAAATTAATAAAAATTTTTAATTTCATAAAAAAAGCTTGCTTTTAGTGTAGTGGTAACTTAACTCTTGATATAGTAACGTTAAAATTATTAGTGATCTTGATTCCTGTTATCAGGCATAAAAATAGATCCATTGGATCTTGCACGAAGAAATTTAACAATATTGTGAATAAAAGTTAAGTATATCTTATATCTGATGAAAATACTTTGCTAGAAAATTTATTTGCTCCACCTGAGCAAAATCTTCTCATCAGAGCAGTAGATAAAATAGCAGGATTTCTTTTGACAGAGTGGGATAGTTTTAAACTATGGTTAAAAGAATACTATAATAAGGGGTTATTATGGAGCTGGATGAGAGGGTAATAATCTTTACATTTTTGCAGGCAATATTTTTTTTTCTACCTCATATATAACTTGATTTTTAATGACTTTAAGTTGCGCAGGTTGTTCATTTTTTTACACTTCAGATCGGTTAACAAAATTCAAATGAAGTATCTATGACAGGGTTAGAGCTTTTTAAAGACTCTATTGTGTTTTATTTAATTTTAAAAGGGTTTTTAATAAGGTATATTTCCATTTGATTGTTATTGGTTTATTTATGCTGGAAGTACCTATTTGATTTAAATGGTCGTAGGGGAAAATTTATTAGTATTTACTGCTTGCATACTTTAGTTGCTTTAGTTTTCTGGTGTTTTTATTAGAATTTCAATTTATTGTGCTTGGTGTTTTCTACTGGTGGTATGATATGTGATTTATTTGGTTATTTTTATTTATATTCTTATTATTATATTTTTTATTATTATATTTTTTATTATTTTTATTTTTATTATTATTATTTTTATTATTTATATTATTTTATTATCATTTATAATATTTTTATTATTTATTATTATATTTTTATTATTATACTTTTATTTTATTTATATTGGCTATTTGAAGTCCTTCTTTACTGCAGTAACATGATTGATGCAGTAAAATAATACACTTATGCTTTACCTCCACGACATAAGTCGCGGAGGTAAAGCATAAGTGGCAATGACGTTTGTCTGACGGGATAAACTAGTTATAAGTGCTGATCCTCATTGAAACGCCAGTGATAATAGACGCAACTCTGAGGAGATGTTTATTACTTTATCACTACACAAATTATATTTTACACATCAGCATTATTATTTTTGTTTTTTTATACATTCTGAGGCCTTACATTGTTGTATGCAATACAACACATTGTTGTGCTTTTTATTTTTGTTATCAATTTAGTGCTTTATTAGTTTTTGTTTGGTGATATATTTTTTGTATATCTTCGTTCATATTAATTTTTATAAAACAATTTATTGTCTATTATTATTGTTAGTACTGTTTAGGTGCATTGTCTGTCTTATTTATTTTTAAATATTCCTCTATTAATCTAAATTTTTGTCTTGACAACTGTCAAAATATGCTTTGTTCAAAAAATAACTCTCCTTTATTCTAATGTACTTCATTTCTTCCCTCAGGCGTTCACTGCTCGTGTGCGACCTTTCGGGGAATTTTATATGCCAAAGTTTTTAAATAAAATTGGGCCTAGCCCGTAAAGGTTAGTGTTATGGTCATTGAGCACGACTATAAATTTTTGAGCATCTTCTATAAATTAAAAAATAAACACTGTAACTCAGTGAGCACCAGATTGCTTTTAGTATTAATTAGGAATATTGTTTTAATAACCACTTTATATAAGTATAAAAGGAATACCATTTGGTGTTAATGACCTAAAAAGTTTTGTTAAAATCTATCTGGATGATAGCAGAAAAAACAAGTCAAAAGTTTAAAGATTGCCAAATAACAAAGGTTGAAAATAAGGTTAGCTTTATTTTGTCAGATATCAATTTTTAAAAGAAAAAATGCCTTATAGTATTTCAAGAAAACGTGATTGTCATATTGAAAATTATTTTTCAGTTATTCAAAACCTAGAGAACGAAATAAATGGAGTAACTCCAGATAGCATGAACTATGTGGATATAATGTGAAATATTGATGTTTAACTTAATATTGAATAATTTTTTAAGAAATATGTTAATTTCATGATGATCAAGTTATTAGGGACAATGACCAATTTATCGAAGTTTTGCATGTCTAAAAATTGTGCAGTTCTTTCATTGGAACAAGTAAACAATATCAATGCACATGCTTTTGAAGATCATGCTATAAAAGAGTTTATTGTGATATAAAAGAGTTCATTTTGTCTCAACTTAATGACTTGTAAAAATAAACAAATTCAAGTCGATTGTAATATTTCAAGTTGAACGAGACAATGATAATATTAAAAAAATCTCAAAACAGAACCCTTATGTAATTTACTATCACCAAAAACCAACAGCTTGTTGAAAATCAATTTTGTCTTATCGGATATGAGGGAACTCATACCTTAGCCAAGTCTAAAAACTGAAATCGCTTATAAACTGTTTGGAAATATCCCAAATGAGTCCTTATCAATTGATGAGAGTGTGTAATACAAAAAATGATAACATGTTGGTTGCAGAATTGCATTAATTTATTCACGTTCAGATATTATAACTTTGATTTTTTGTAAACCTTAAACAACTTTTTTATAATGATGTTTACGAGTAGAGTATTATGTCTCTAAAACTTTTCCTTTCCTTAAATTTGATCATGAAGTTTATTTAGTGATTTGTATTACTTTATAGAACAGCTCGTTTATTGCTAAAATAGTAAAGAATACTAGATGTATTTAAAAATCATTTTAAAGCAATGCAAAGAAATTTAAACAACCTTTTAGAATAAAAAGATTAAAATTAACATTTAGTTAAACAGAATAACTCTGAATCCTTACTTAAACTTTGTTTTCTAAAAAATAACCAGCAAATTAAAAAAATTTATAAAAATCTAGAAAAAGGAGATCATCAGAACACCCTTTATGCAAAAATATTTATTTTATTTGTAAAAAATTTGACATAGAGTTAAAACTAGCGTAAAGCATACAAAGTTACCCAGAATGAATCTATCTGAAACATTGTAAACAAACCATCATAATGGTAGCAACTTTTTTTTAAGAAAAAAAAAAAATCTATTTTAATTTGCATAACCTACAAAAGCGCAAGGTAAAGTAATAAACTGTGTTCAATAAATAAAAATAAAGAAAATAAAAAATTTGTCCCTAAGATTTATCCAAATCAATTATGAAGATTGTAAATCTTGGAATGATCTAATACAATTATGTCAAATTGAGGTAGAACCTCTTCAATTAGTTTTTTATCTGTTGATCTGATGAACAAAAAAGAATCTAGAGAGGTTTTGCTACTTACATATCTTCTGAACCTTTAAACAATTGAACGTGCTGTAAAGTCTGTAACCAAAGCATCTAAGCTAGTTTATGGTCTCAAAAAATGCACAACTTAATTCTTACTAAAGAACTTAATTCATCAGAGAAAATATCAGAGTAAAAATGAAAATCACAGAAATGTTAACAAAACCAATTATTTTATCCCAAGCAAATGATAAATTGATTGATAATTCTTAAACTAATGTTTTGTTTTTATTCAATCAAATTTGCAAAAGTACAAAAACATGCAAACTGAAAAATAAAGGATAAAAACTTTTTCAGAAAAAATCAATTCACCTTGACTACCATGTATGTTGCATTTTCTATCATAATCATCTCAGAAGCTCTAAAAATTACAATATAAAGATATATAACGATTTTAACTAAAAATTTATTATATGAAAAACTGTATTTGATATAGCTGTATAATTTGAAAAGCCTTAGGAGGCAGCTGTTAAATGGACATCAAAAAACCTTTGTTTATAAAGTAAAATGGCAACTTAAAACAAAAAAATATATATATTAAAATTATGATCCAATAACAAGATAGACATAATAAGTTTAAATCAGTACTTATCATTTTTTTGTAATGCTGTGTTTACATCAATAAATCTCTTTTGAGCTTCTTTTGCAAACTCTACAGTTTTGAACTTAGCAGGTTTTAACTTGCGTTTTATATTTGCAATACTAAAGAAAATTGTAAACAATTTATTTATAAATATTTAGTTTCTAACTTTTACTAACTTTTACAAAAAAGTTAAAAACCAGATTAGAGTTTTAATTCAAACAACAAAATATTTTCATTTAGATAAAATTTAATTCCAGAGATCAAAGTTAGGGTGGATAAGTGGACAAGAGATTTTGACTATTGCAATTCATCCCCTGTCATTTATTCTCCTCATCATTGGGGCTCTTGGTTGAGTAAAGACTAGAGATAGTGTCTCAATGAAAATACTCATCTTAGGTAGATGTTAAAAGCATCCAACTACTGTCTTGTAGAAGGCATTCTAGGCAAAGACTTTAGGGGTAATCAGAATAACTCTGCTAACCAGCCTCAAACTCCTTCTTCATCTATTGAACTGCCGTAGATGTAAACCTGTTTTACATTGTTTTCTGCCTAAGATAATGAATGCTGGATCTTCTTGACTCTACTCATAGGTTTTTGCTTGTGTCTCCTTGATGTGATATGCAGCTCTTCTTGTTATCTCCGAATGAGGGTATAGCTCTAAAACTTAGTTTAATGGTTCTGAGGTCGGCTAGTAGTAAGGTTTTCAAACTCTGTCGTAGCTCTCAAAGGCTGATTTCATCAACACCTACAAAATATCAGAGTATTAACAATGCCATGTTGTGCATGGATGGTGACCCCTGTTGATGCCTTTAGTGCACATTGTCGAGGCCCCATAAGATGCTATATGTTACAACTTAGGGTTAATTAACAAGACTGAGACAACTGCAAAGCTCATTGCTTAGGAGGCTGTGCTCTATCAATGAATGAATCAAGTTCTCATTAAACTTAAATCATGCCAAAAGTAACCCAAAAATTTTAAACATAAAAAACCATCCCCACCATTGTTTTATATATCTTTTACAAATATTCGTGATCTGCATAGCAACCTTCCATCAGTTGAGTATTACCTTTTGCTAAACTCACCAGACTTGCTTGCTAATAGTGAGACTAATTTAAATTTCGCTATTCCCTCTTCAGATATCATTGTTGATAGGTAGTATCCTTTGATTCGCAAAGACTCCAATAGTCACATGCTTGGCTTAGGGGTATACATATGCATCAATTCACCTATTTGTTGTGAAATCAGGTTCCGATCCTTTGACCATTCTTTTATGCCCTTCTGCTTAGCACCTCTTTACTCTATCAGCTTTCTATTTGTTCTTTAGTTCTTTATCATTTTCCTTCTTCCCAAGACTGAACTCTTTTAGATGTAATTTCTGATTAAATTGAACATGCCCTCACTTTTTACCTCTCTACCAATATTGTTGTTGCTGGTGACTTTAATGCTCATTACACTGAATGGCTTGGCACTAACGCCACTGACTCTGCTGGCACTAAAGCCTATAACTTTTGCATTTCTCAATCTCTAAATCAGATATTTAACTTTGTGACTAGTTTCCCTGACAACCCTAATGATTTACCTTCAGTTTTTGATGACTAGTCTTGGATCCTAGCTTGTGTTCAGTTTCTCCTTTTTGTCCCTTAGGTGGTCCTGACTATGCAATGATCTCTTCAAATCTTTTATCTTGTAGTTCCTTTTCAAACTCACCCTATCATCGCACTACTTACTACTGCCCTTAAGCTGACTAAGATTCTTTTCTCGATTTTGCGACGGTCCTTGAGCTGATATCTTTTCTCCCAACTGATAAATACGTCTCCTACATAACCTCCTGGATTCAGGCAGAAATGAAAGCTTTTATTCCTTCTTGTTGGTTCCAAGTCAAGTCATTCTACTCCATAGTTTTCACCTTTTGGGGAACTGCTATCTAATCATAATCATTTTTTTCATCTTTTTCTAAAGAACAACTCTCTTGAGAACAAACAGCTATTTATAATTGCAAGAATTCAATATTAAAAGGTCCTGTCTGATGCTAAGCACCATTATTCTCAGCTCACTAAATCTTGTTCACTAAATCAGTTCACTAAATCTTGTTCACTAAATCAGTTCACTAAATCTCATCTTAGAAGTTAGGCTCTAGAGACTTTTGGAAAATCTTTAACAGTGTCATCAAATAAGGTAGGTCTAACATTCCATCTCTAATTCATGGGATTAATCTTATTACCTCACCCAAGGATAAGGCAAAGCTATTTGCAAAGAACCTTTCTTTTAATTCGACTCTTGAACCTTATGGCCACTCTCTTCCTTCAATTCCAATTAAACAGGTTAACTCATTGTTAGACATACTAATCACTCCAGCTTCAGTTGCTTAAGTCATATCTAAATTAAACTCTTCAACAGCTTGTGGTTAAGACATCATTCTTATTACAGTCTTACAAAATTGTTCTACAGAATTTCCTTCAATTCTCTCTAAACTCTTTAATAAGTACTTGACTGAGTCTTGTTTTTCTGCCTGGTAGAAAATGGTATCTGTTGTTCTAATCTTCATAAATTCCGGAGAACATTTTGATCCCTCTAATTATTGTCTGATCAGTCTTCTTTCTGCTATTAGCAAGGTCTTTGAGTCTTTGATCAACAAATTTCTTTGTTGATCAAAAAAATTTGTCCCATCTTGAGTCAACTTTATTCTTTTATTCCTAGTAACTCCCAACTTTATATAGCAATGTTGCGAGTGAATTAGAATTTAAAAAAAACAAACTACTATCAATATTTTATTATGGAAATATTGTATACAAAATATTATATTAGGAAGATTTAAGAAAAAAACTTGTTAAAAAACTCACATTGGGTAAATAACTCGCCTTTTAATTGTCTTTTATTTGTAACGTTATTTACATTAATAATTACATTAATAATTCACATATGTTAAAAGATATTTGCGATTAAATAAAGACATTTATAATTTACACTTAACAATTGTCTTGATGATTCAACTCGCTACAAACAGAAAGTCAACCATTGTTTCTATAAAGCATTATTAACGTCTTATATGTATAAAATATCTCTTTGTTTTTGAACTTTTTAAATGGAGATTTCTACCATTCTTACCATTATACCATTTCTACCCATAATTCTCACTAAACCTATTACTTTGTGAGAATTATTTGAATGTCTTATTTGTCTATTTACATACTAATCAAGTAATAGTTGCGGAGAGGTACAATAGTTGTCTATACCAGGAAAAAAAATCTTTATCTAGGTATTTTCCTTTCTTGTAAACTCCATCCTGGTATAAATAACTGTTTATGTTGTCTCAAAGGCATTATTCTCAATAACTAAGAATATTATGAATAAAAATATAAAAGTTTTGTGTAAAAACAAAAGCAAAAAAATCAGCAAAAAGTTTTTATATAATTTCTAGTGAATATTAACCATTTGGTATTTAGATATCTATAATATTATTAAATTCAAGGAGAAGAAAAAAATGGCTAAAACTGAAAACTCAACCAGAGGTAAATCCAGTGGTACTAATAAATTATAGATAAATCCATTAGTACTACAAATAAACCAGAGATAAATCCAGTGGTACTATTAATAAACCAGAGGTAAATTCAGTGGTACTATTAAACTTACTAATAAACTATGAAAACCAATATTTTAGCAACAAATCTTATAGTTAAAGACTTTCACCTAAAAGACTGTTCATCAAGAAAAAATTTATTTGTGGCTATTCATGGCCTGATTGGAAAATCATATTTGATGCTTCTGTGTTGAAAGGGTTAAAAACAGTTTAGTGTTCAACATCCTAGGCAGGAAATAATGAAACTTTGGTTTGTTGAACAGTCTAATAAATTAATCTGTGTTGCAATTAAATATTAAAACTTTTTTAAATACTAAAAAAGATTTGTCTTTAATTATAAATATTGTTACCAATATTAATTACAAAAAATAAAATATAGGCATAGCAGCCGATTTTTACTTCCTACCAATACATCGATTTGATAAACTCTTTAAAACCCAACCATCTTTGAGCAAGACCCTGAAAAATATAAAGATTAAAATTTATTATTTTATTTATAGATTAAAATTTCTGCGTTAAAATTAAAGTTGAGATTTTTATTATATTATAGTTTTATAATTTTCTACTAACATTAGTTTAAATAAATAAAAAAAATTTTTTTTTGTATGGAATGCTTTATTGTCGAGTCCCTGATTGTGTGTTGTTTAGATTAGAGCATTAATTTACTCTTTTATATATATATATATATATATATATATATATATATATATATATATATATATATATATATATATATATATATATATATATATATATATATATATATATATATATAAATATATATATATATAAATATATATAATAAAATGTATATATGTATATATATATATACATATATATATACATATATATATATATATATATATATATATATATATATATATATATATATATATATATATATATATATAAATATATATATATAAATATATATAATAAAATGTATATATGTATATATATATATATATATACATATATATATACATATATATATATATATATATATATATATATATATATATATATATATATATATATATATATATATATATATATATGTATATATATACATTCGTCATTGAGTTTTCTCGGTACTATTTTAGAAAATTGCTGCCTCAAGCCAAACCCTCAGATGTAGTGGAACTCCTTTGCAGCAGCAGGCTATAAGATATATTTATTATACAAATCTTTTTTAATCACAAAATCAATAATTATTTTAAAAATTATGACAAACTTTATCATTTTTAAAAATACATGTTTTGACTATATACTAGTCATCATTAGTTTAAAATTTTATATATATAGTATTCCTACCATTTACCAATTAAAAAAGCCATTTAAAAAATTTCAAAAGCAAAATAAAAGTTTAAGCAAAGAAAAGGAAAATTAATAAATATTAATGATTAATTAAATAATAATTATTTAAAATGTCAGCATAACTCTGACATGATTGACTTGTTTGTTAACATATTTGGCTCACATGTATATGTATATATATATATATATATATATATATATATATATATATATATATATATATATATATATATATACATGTATATATATATATATATATATATATATATATATATATATATATATATATATATATATATATATATATATATATATATATATATATATATATATATATATATATATATATATATATATATATATATATATATATATATATATATACATGTATATATATATATATATATATATATATATATATATATATATATATATATATATATATATATATATATATATATATATATATATATACATGTATATATATATATATATATATAGAGAGAGAGAGAGAGAGAGAGAGAGAGAGAGAAAGAGAGAGGGAGAGAGAAATTAAAACTTACTTTGATGCTGAAGATAAACTCCTTTTTCAGTGGTGGAACATAAGTAACAAATATAATTCCTAAAAAAAATCATTTTAATTAAAGCACTTTTTATGTTCCAGTTTGTAAATATCAAGTTATGCATAGTTTACATCCATATTTTCACAATATACAATACACTTTACAACTGGAATTTTTTATGTTAATTCACTTTTCCAAGGCTAAGAATGTCACTGCAGTCGCGGAGGCTACTATATTCGTGCTTTAAACCCTCTCTCAACTTTATAACTCCGAAACATGAACCTTGACAAACAAGGCTGCTGCATGGAGAAACAAGTTAAGTGTGGTACTACCAGAGAAATAGTGAGGATCGAACTTGGAACTTCTTGCTCATGAGGTAAGCAGCCTACCACTATACCACTAACCCATATTGTTCTACCACTACACCACTTACCATATATAATTAATTTAGTAACATTAGGTATGCTTATGTTATATAGCAACTTTAGATAATATAGTAAGTTCACAAACTAATCACTGTGATAAGTAATGAGCATATCATAGTGAATGAGTCAAAGTATGAAGGAAAAAAAAAGTAATGTCAACACTTAAGACCTAAATAATTAAAAAAATAAAAAATTAAGTAGTTAAGTTAAAATCTGTTTTAACATATTTTCATACAATATTCAAAAAAACAACTTTACACAACACACAAGAAAAAATTACAAAATGTGCCATTTGAATGAGGCCTCAACTAAATTTTTTGATTAGTATACTTTCTACACCTTTGTCCTTTTTGTCAAAATTTAGGCCAATGAGCTCGCATGTTTTTTTTACTGATGTTTTTTGGTGCTGAAAAACTGCAAAAATTACTTTTTTTTAGGTTCATTCTGACCCCTCCAATTATCATTTGATCAGTCTTTTTTCAGTTATTAGCAAGGTCTTTAAGTCTTTGATCAACAAATTTCTCACATCCCATCTTGAGTCACACAACTTTTTGTCAGATAATCAATATGGTTTCGATTTTTATGCTATGCGGCTAATTCACTAACTCCTGTGACTGAAAAACTTTATTATGCATTAGATAGAGCCAGTGAGGCTTGGGCTATTGCTCTTGATATAAGTAAAGCTTTTGATAAAGTTCGGCATGCTGGTCTTCTTTATGAGCTTACTTTATATGGTATATGAGAAAGTTTTTAAGATTATCAAATTGTTTTGTTTTAACTGCATTATTCAAGTCACCCTAGGAGGCCAACACTCTTGTTCATTCCAGTAACTCCTGTTCTGTTTCTTATCTACATTAATGATCTTTCTGACAACCTTACATCTAAAGTGGCTCGTTTTGATGATGACTCAACTTTTTCTGTCTTGACAAAAAGTCTTCTCTTTTTGATCGCTTAGAACAGCAGAAAAACTCAGTTATTTACTGCAAACATGACGTTTTTGGACCTTGATGAATGGTTACCCTCCACCTGAGTTTTTTTCTTTTTGTCTTCTTGAATTATCGTTCACTACTGACCTCTGATTCCATTCTCTACCTCGACAAATCTCTTATTTGGCCCTGTGTGGAATACTGTTGATATATTTGAGCTGGTTCTTCTAATGATGCCCTTTCTCTTCCAGACAAGGTCCAAAAACACAAATGAAGTTTGTAAATGAAGTTGGACCTGCTCTATCTGCCAAGCTTAGACCTCTCTCCCATCGTCATAAAGTTGCATCTCTTTTTCTTTTCTATAAATGCTATCATGGTCACTACTCAAAGGAGCTGTTATCTCTAGTTCCATCAACCAAAACTCATTCTCGCTTGTCATTCAGTCAGTCTCGTCAGTCATATTCTTTTACTGTATCTGTCTCTGCATGCTCTAAAAAATTTTATTTGTCTAGTTTTTTTCCCCGCACTTAAACCCTTTGAAGCTCTCTCCAATTCCTGTTTTCCTGACTCATGCAACCTACAACTTTTCTTGTCAACTGCTTTCTTGCTTTTTAACTCTTATTCTTTGTTTTCTAGTAATTCCTAACTTAACTATACCCTCATACTTGATTGCAGTGAATTCTTCTTGTCAACCCATTATAAGTGGGTTGACAAGAAGAATTTACTGCAATCAAGTATGAGGGTGTAGTACTATACTAACTCTTTTAAAGTACTTATTTCTGGCAATTAAGTATAGTTTACCTGTTGTTATAAAGCAAATAAATTAAGCACAAGAAAATTTTGTGTAAATATAAAAAAGGTTGTAAAAGTCATGGCATCTATCCTTGAATAAATGAAAGAACCTATAGATATTGATAGGTATGAGATGCTGTCCAGCTAGAAGAGGTTATTTTTCTATGGTTTTTGCATGAGACCACCTTTTTTTTATTTAGATTCACTCCCAATAAGGCTGCAAGCAACCACTATTTAGTAATCGACCGGGGCTATGGCCGGGGCCAGGTTTGATAACACATAGCCGTGAGCGGGGATAAGTTTATGATCAGTGCTGCATTAATATTGATAGATCCTGTAAAAATGTTTTTTTAATTGAAATTTATGATATGATTTATAATTAAAAACAATACTTTTATAGGATTTATCAATATAAATGCAACCCCAGTCATAAACCCGGCCGGGGCTGCATTAAAATTGATAGATCCTATAAAATATTGTTTTTAAATAAAATTTATACCATAAATTTTAATTAAAGATAACATTTGTATAGGATCTATCAATATTAATGCAACCCTGATCATAAACCTGGCCATAGCTATGTGTTATCAAACCTAGACGGCCATTTAAAGATTTAGCCCCGGTCGTTTACTACCACTATTAAGTTGAAATTACTAGAAACAAGCTTAGCGAACAAATTATATAAGAAAATAAAAAGGCCTAAAATTATTTTTAAAGAAAAGGAGCTAATAAACCAAGAAGTTATTTAATTAACAAAGAAGTTATTTAATTGATAGGCAGGCTTGGTCGGGAAGCGAGAGCAATCACTCTCGATTACTGACCACGGAAATAATATTTAGTTGCGAAAAACTGGTCAGGTTTTGTAGTCGTTTTGAGAACATTTAAGATTATGTATGTTCGAAAAAATATTTTTGTTTTACGGACATACATGGAAACATATATAAACTTGAATGTTCTCAAAATTCTTGGTGCGGAAGAATAAAAAGAATATTTGCGAACACTAAAAACCCACCAAATCTACGAACAAACGAATTTTATTGGTTCGCAAAATACACTGACTAAGCGAAATAAAGTTCTTGAATTTTCTGTTGACTTGTTTTTAAAACTGTATTATTCGAAATTTGTTGTGTATATATATTTCTAGCAATAATTGTTATAAGGATATCAAACGAACTATTACTTTAATACTATGGCTCATTCTCGGAGCCACATCTGCAAAGCGGTAAATCTTCAAAACTATTATTTGTTTACAAAAATGAATGTTTATTATGTATTATTAATTTTTATTAGTATATTCTTATTTTTCTTTAAAAAGTATGTATTTTTTAAGTAAATGTAATTTTGTGTATCTGTTTTTTATTCTAATGTAATACTTTAAAGCAATTTTTACGATCTATTTTGTAAACAAAAAGACTTTCAAAAATAATTGCGTTTTCATTGAAATTGTTAATAATCAACGAAGTTATTAAAACTAATTATAAAATAAACATAAAAGAAGTTTCTGGTTACTAAACATAAACATCCATACGAAGTAACTTGCCCTATATATATATATATATACATATATATATATATATATATATATATAATATATATATATATATATATATATATATATATATATATATATACATATATATATATATATATATATATATATATATATATATATATATATTTTAGTATAAAAACATACTAATTAAAATGAAAACGTAAAATAAAGATATAGTTTATCCTAATACTATATTTTTTATTTATTGAAATGATACATCCACTTCAGATACATATTTTGGATTAAGTAAGCCTCCTTTTGTGGCGACTGGGGTACTCTCTCCGGTACTCCTGAACAACCTGAATAAAATAAAAATAATATTGAATGTGTTTTCTAAACCTAGCCTATAGAATGTGTTCAAGAAAAAAATAACAAAAAATTAAATTTGTTTATACATACCTGTATCAAAAATTGTTTTTGATGCTCATTTTTCGTCATTTTTTCATTGTAATCCTCAATCAACTTCACTCCTCTTTCTGCAATATCATTTGTACATTTTAAGGTTGAAATGATATTTTTCCTGTGCGATAATCCTCTCTGTTTTCCCAATTCAGCGAATCGTCCTGAAAAAATTCAACACAAATACCAAATCGTTTAAATAACTGAAGTGAATTGGGGGACAATAATTCAGTTGGTAGATCTTTTTGAACAAAATTTTGGACATCTCGGATTTGCAACGATAGTTTTTTCTCAATGACTTGTCTGTCTCTTCATTTTCTTCTTCTTTTTCATTCACAGTCTCTATGTTTTTACTTGCACATTCCATAACTTTTTGAGCCATTCTAATTTTTTCAACTCTCTCAATTCTATCGTCAAATATTGCCATGGCAGCACACTCTTCACCTAGATACCATAAATGGTTTAAAAATTTTGTTATTGCAATGGTTGCAATGTTTTCAATAATATTTTTAAATTTAACCAATTTTCTCAAAAAATATATATCATTTAGGGGAGCTCCTGTAGTATTCGTTGCTGAAAACCAGGCCTCTACATAACAGTATACAACGAAAACGCAAATTTCTGCATTCAGTTTTGAATTATCATTTTTCATTTTCATTTGCAAAAACTCTTTGTAGTCATCACATGGTTGCTCTTCTGCAAGTTTCTGTTTCACAAAATAAATAATTTCAGGCGCTACATCTTTCAGTGCATTATAAACGACTTCATCGCTGGTATAAAAAGAATATTGATAAAATTTCATTTTATCAATATTCTTTCATTTTTCTTTCAGTGCTTTGAATTGAGCAATTTCAGGGCCGGATACTACAATTGCTTTTGTCCTCGTGAATACACCAGCCAAAACGACCTCAAATATATGGTGTCGGCATGGAAGCCACAAAATATCTCGCCCTAACCTTTTTTGAAGCAGAACTGCAGCTCCTTTTATACGTCCAGCGGCCAGGCGAGGTGTCATTAACATCTTTCGTCCTCTCTTGTTTGAAGATGGACCCTGTTCAGATTCTGATATTAAATATGTCATCTTCACTGTTGTCTTGATTTATCACTTTTTTCTGTGAATCTTCGTTTTCTTTATCTTCCATTTCAAAATATGCAATCGAACAACTAGAATTCTCCAACAAATCTTCTTTTCTTTTCAACTCTGCAGCTGTGCATTCTTCTTTCCGCTTTTCCTTACATAATAATTTGATATCTACTCCCAACATACAACCTACTCTACCTTTCTCCCTTTGCTTAATTAAACATTCTCTATCTTCGGCGATTTTAATCTCATTTAACACATTTAAGGTGGCAATATCGAAAAGGTTGTCTAAATCTTCTTTAAATTCATTTTCTTTTTCTCTCTGCCGCTCAGTATCTCTATTTTTAAATTTTTCTAAATTTCTGACATTATCGTACAAAGATTTTAATTTCGAAATACAGTTTGAACAGTTTTGAACTGGGATTCTTGCTTTTTTCCAAAAAACGACCACTTCATCAATAACTAAAGCACTGCTGTCATTAAGATTTAAATTTACCACTCTCATTTTATAAAAAAGTATACTTAAAACATCTCTTTTACATGGTTATTTATTATTTGATTTTTCATCACTCCATCTAGATAAATATTTTTCCGAAAAGTGGACATTTTAGCACTTTTATCAATTACTTATATAGCACGCCTTTTCTTATGCACTTCATGTACGAAACTAAAACGAATGTAGCATTGAACAAATAATATATAAAAACAAAATAATATAAAATAATTATTATATAATATATATATATATATATATATATATATATATATATATATATATATATATATATATATATATATAAATATATATATATATATATATATATATATATATATATATATATATATATATATATATATATATATATATATATATATATATAGAAAATTATTAAATATAAAGGAAAGTTTTGAAGTTCTTAGATATTGGTTTACTAGCTCTAAATATTTTTGCTTCAGTTGTCATTCTTACAAACTGCGTTAGTTTTATTAGAATCTTGTTAGACTTTTTGGGGCTGGGGGCTATTTTTATATTGCAGACCTTTTTAAGTGCCAGAGCGTAAAAATGATAAAAAAGGTCTTTTGACTATTTCGGGGCCCGTAACATTCTGGGACCCGGGGCTGTAGCCCCCTTTAAACCCCAACTCTCCTTAATCCAGCACTGGAAATAAGACATGAGTATATAAATAAAAATTATACTAAACTCTTTAATAAATTAAAGAACATTTGTTTCCTTATTAAGTAATCGTAAGATGTTACTTTATATAAAAAATGTCGCTTAATTTTATAAAAAAATTACAAAAGAGCGATGTTTCGAAAATATTTGTTCTAAACGTAATTTATTTTGCTTTAATTTTTTTCGTGTTAGAAGTTATTTTCTTTTTCTAGTTTATTTTTATACGTAATTATCTCTCATCGGTCCAATTAATCTTTATTGCGCTTTTTTTTTTGTTTTTTAAAATGTTCTCAAAACAACTACAAAACCTGGCCAGCTTTTCGCAACTAAATATTATTACCGTGGTCAGTTATCGAGAGCGATCGCTCTCACTTCCCGACCAAGCCTGGATAGGTATTTCATGGTTTTCTAAAAAATTATTTTGATTTATTTTTTGCTTCAAAAATAAACAATATAAATATTTAAAAATAAATTTAATTCTTAATCTTTAATTTGTTTAAATAAAACTTAATAGGTTTTTAAAAAAATGCAAATATATGCATCTAAGGATCAGACTGAGCTGTCAACTAATTTCAATGAGAAAACCTGAGGTATTACCTTTGCTCTGCTTCAACAAGTTCTGTACAAAGAGAGTATACTTTTACCAATAATATAGTCCTAGACGATGTCTCATTTGGGTCAATTAACGGTAATAATGCAGTCTTTGATTTAGTGATTAATTGAATACCTGCATAATCCCTGCAACACTGCTGAAGTTAAAAGATCCGGTAAAAGTGTTCAATCATTTTTATGGATATGCTGAATTATTTTGCAAGGTAAAACACAAATGTTTTTTCTTTTCCTTTTTTTTTAATTTTTTTTTTTTTTTAATATTCTTTAATATATTAAATTTTAATGTACCATTGTAAATTTATGAATATTTACATTGTATTTAAATATCTACATAGTACATAGTTAAACTTTGTACCTCATAGGGTTGAGCTTAGTAAATGGTAACTTAATGTATTTAACAGTAAAGTATTACAATTGTAATCTGAGAACCAAGCTTGCAGATATGGTCAATGATGCTCCATAATATGCAGGGCTCAATTAACGTAAAAAAATCTAATCGCGATTTTTTTGTTTCTCATAACCCCTCTCCACTCCTACCGGAGAGGAGGGGGCATTATTTATTTTAACTTATTTATAATAACATATATAATAAGTCTCATTTTTGGATAAGATGTCATAACATTTACGTTAAGCGGTTGTAAAGTAGCTTTAGTTATAATTTACATTATTACTATTATTATATTGCATTAAATCTAACGGCTGTATTTTTGTAAAATCAATGAACTTGATATAATCTTCTTTTAATTAATTATTTCATTTTCTATTTTATTTACATATTTTAAACTGTTTAAAACAACTAGAATATTTAATTTTCTATAAATTTTTAACAGTAAAAAAAATTATTTAAAACTCTAACAAAACAATCTTTAAATTTGAAACAGTTATAAAAAACTATTAAAAATGACAAAAACATTATCGTGATAAAATGTTAAAACTTTTTCACGAAAACCCGCACAATCACAAACAAGAATGATAATTAAATTCTTATTAAATAAGTTTTCTTATCTAAGTAACCTTATCAAATTCCCATGATATTTCTATCTATTGCTTTTTCATTCGATGTATTTTTTAATAAAAGTTAGCGTTCACTTTTTTCATTCAATAAAATTAAGCGAAAGACGAAAATGTGTCTAAATAATAGAATCTTTTATAATCTAATACTTTTTGATTGCTAATAAAAATAGTATTAGATCGTAATTGTAAATATTTTGATCATTTTGTAATCATTTCACTAGTTTAATGCTTAGAATTTTTCAGGACTTTTACTAACAAAAAATTATTTTTACTAAGCAAAAAATCATACGTCATTACAAGTTATTATTTAATATTTTAATTTTAAGGGGTTACAATGCACTAAAATAAAATTAAAAGTTGTCACAATTTTCTTCCTCGCTTTCACTTTCTTCCAAATCCGATATTGTAACTGTTGCTAGATCAATGTCTGTTTTTACTGACTTTCTTTTTCTTTTTTCCGGATAACGATGAAAATTTGCTGACAATTGTCTAACTTTATCATTGTACCATTCGTCCATAGCAGTATCAGGTTCAAATTTGTCAATCTCAGGACCTTTTTCACTTATCCGAAGTAGAGATTCTAAGAGATCTCATCTAAGACAACTTCTCTAGTCATTTTTTATGCAATTCATACATAAAAACATTCATTCTACTTTCACATTTGTAAAAGGACAAATTAAAAATAGTTCAAAATATCAAGAATATTTTGGCATTCTTTGACCAAATTTGATTTGGAAAAAACAATTTCCCAAATTTTCAAATAATACTCATTTTGGTTGTTACTTATGATGGGAAACATGTATGCTTTTAAAATGATCCACTCATGAAGTATATTATTCAAATCACATCCTACACCAATTAAAAATTCAGAAAAATGTTGAACAACTTCACCGATAGCTTTATCGCCAAAAGTTCCATCATTCACATTTAACGGCCAGTTATAAACCTCAAGTAAAGCTACCAAATGTATAAACAATGGTGATTTTTGGAGAGATTGAAAACAGCCTTCCATATATATGGTAATACTTGCAATAATTAGCTTTTACTCTTGATTCGAATAGGAATTTAATCGTTTGTTTTTTATAAATTTTTCCTTCCTTAAACAATCGGTCTTTTTCTTGCATTTGAGCATTTTTGCTAATTGATTTTCTAAATCTTTTATTTTTTTTTCTTTTACTTTATGCTCGGCTTTAAAAAAAAATTATTGTTACAGAAGTCACTGCAGTTTTATACTGTAAAAGAACACTAAATATTCGCGAATAGAGTATCAATCTTCTAAAATAAAAAAAGAATAATCACGAAAAAAAGAAAGATCGCAAAAAAACAAATTTTAAGAAAAAACTAATCCCAAAGGTGCGAAAAGTAATCGCGATTCGTGATCGCGATACGCTTAATTCAAGCCCTGATATGGCTGATCATGGTAGTAATAATTTACTGGTAAATTTACTGGTTAAGTTAATTTACTTTTTAAGTTCTCCTTTTACTAGTTTTACAGAGCTTAAACCTTATAATAACAATACCTTTTTACATATAATTTATATTCTTAACATTCAAACTTTTACATTTATAGGTACTTTAAAGAAATATATACTACTAATAATTTAGAATCTCTATTCAGAAATGAAAAATGGAGCAACAAAAATAACATGAACAACAATGATAGTGATTAAGGATGACTTTCAATAAACAGGAGCTCATAGAAAAAGATGCATTTGTGCCCTGTTGTGCATACAGATTTTTTAATTTTTTGTTATGCATAGTTATTTAAATGATTTCAACATTGATGGTTATTATTTGTGCACTCTTTAGGTATATACTGCAAAGTAGAGCAATAGGCAAATCATTAGAAAATCAATAGAAACAGAAAAACCAGACTTGTACAGGAATGGCGTGCAATTGCACACTGTAATTGATCATGCTTATAACTTTTTTTCTTTACAATACGACCACTGCTATTTTGATGCTTTAACAATTTAAATACAATTTTAAAAATTGTTACAATATGAATAACTTTTATTCGTTGGTCTTTTCTAAATTTTTTATTTTACGCAAAAGTTTTAAATAAAATAAAAAATTTTTTATTAAATAAAATTTTTTTTATAAGGAATTATTTTCTTTTTTTTATTCTTTTTTTAATTTTCTTCCTAGCTTAAGTTTAGCTTAGCGTTTCTTTTTTAGCACATTTCAGTTTAAATCACCAAAACATCTGAACTGCCATGGTCAAGTTGTCAAAAAAGCATCATTTGTGCGATCAGCAATTGTGAATCAGGAATTGTGTGATTGATTGCGCACAATTCCTGTCCAAGCCTGAATAATGGGCTTTTTATCACATTCTTAGATCTCACATCTACTTAGATTTTTTTCTTTTCATATATATTGTTTATGTAAATGTAAATATAACTTGAATGCTAATATTGTTCATAATTTTCACCTTTTACAATTTTAGTTCTTTTTTTTCAGAAAATTTGCTTAAAAGCATATCAACAGTAGTTTTTAAATAACCTTTCTTTTTCAATCTGGCATAAGACAGGATATTGCAGAGATAAATAATAAAATAAACTATTAGTTTCATCTTGATGTGTTTTAAAAATGTTCTAAAATAGACTAATTAAAGTTACAAATAGAAATAAAATGCGCCATTCAAATGTTCCTTTATGAACAAAAACAATATGAACACCTAAATTATCACATGCAGTAAAAATAATCATAAATTTCACATGCAGTAAGAACTATCATAAATTATCACATGTAGTAAGAACTGATCATAAATATTCAAAAAATAGTTAAGTTTGATTTTTAAAAATTTAAACTTTTTTAAAATTTATTTTATTTAATTAAATTTACGAAACAAAAAAACAATTTTCACAAAAATTAAATGGTATATTTAACTAATCTAATAGAATCAAAATAAGTAACTAAAACAAAAATAGAAAAAGATTTAGGAATTTCATATCATAAAAACATTTAACTAGATTATCAACTTTATGGCGATAAGGCAAAAAGAACCAAGAAATAATCAAAGATTAATATACTTATTAAAACTGTAAAGTATACTAACAAATATAGAAAACCATTAATATAATTAACCTGTTGAATCCAATTTTACTCCGCTATCAGCTGGAGTATCTAAAGGATTTTTACTATAAGGAGGGGGTTGAAATTTCCTTGCCATATCTTCAAGTCTTGTTACTGCATCTTCAGCAGGAAACCGAGATGTACTTTTTCTTGTATATCTTTTAAAAATATAAGAAGAAACAGATGGACAAAGACATTTGCTAACTGACAATGAGGAGAGACCCTAAACAATAATAAACAAAAACAATATTTAAATAAATAAATATTATATAAAGAAATAAAAAGATAAGTAAATTCACATTATATATATACATATATATATACATATATATATATATATATATATATATATATATATATATAAATATATATATATATATATATATATATACATATATATATATATATATATATATATATATATCTTGAGCAACGCAATTGCAATAATTGTGAACATATTTTAAAGAAAAACACAATACTTTTTAATCTTGCCATGTTTCGTAGTTAACATACTACATTTTCAGATAAAATTACAAATTTAAAATATAAAATTACAAATTTAAAACTCTGGATATAAATATCAAATCAAAATTTGAAGATATTACAGAGAAATATTGGCAGACAAATAGAATTGTTATAAACCAATAAAAATTATAATACAAATTATAATACCGTAAATAAAATAAAAATAAAAAAATAAAGAAAAATAAAATATAAGTAAATAAAAAATAAAAAATAAAAAAAACAACAACAAAAAACTAGATAGACAAATTTACATTATAACGAACAGTTTGTTTATTTAAAGATGGGTTTTCCCATTTAATATGGAGTGCTTCTTTAATTTTCAATTTGTTTTTGTTAGAAGCAGTACCCAATATTTTAAAACAATTATGGTTACTTAGATTTTTACAACTAACAGATGAAATTAAATGCTTATAAACATTAGATTGTTTGTCACTAGTAAGATGCTCATGAATCCGTGTTGTTAAGTGTCTAAAGGTTTCTCCAATATAACTGGCATTACATCCAACACAAGAAAATTCGTAAACAACAGTGGATTTGAGCAGCTTAGGAAGTGGATCTTTTATACATCCTATAAATGGAAGCTTATAATATCTAATATTATTGTTATCAATACTATTTATCACAGATGGATTTAACTTTTTATCAACAAATAATTTAATTTCAGTGTCAATTATTTTAGGTGGATATTGGTTATTTTTTAAAACATTAGATAGATTTTTTATGTCCTTATCAAATCCTAGCCATATGTTGTTGATTTTATTTATCCTATCAATTAAACAATGTAATTAATAATAACGTAAAGAAAAAAGAACTTTCCATTATTAAAACCCACAAGAAAAAATTATGCTCCGTCACAAAATTTACTAACCTTCCTTCTAAACACCAACACTTTGTTCATAATATATCGTCATACACTTTACAACAGGATGAACTAGAATTATTAAACAACGGTCTCAATTTTGCTCTACCACCAGTATTTATAAAAAAGACGGACGTTTTCGCTCAGTTTAATAGCATTGCACAGTTTCTCAATACTCAACTTAGAAGCAGTGATTCGGAACCTCAACTTAAAAGCGAACTTTCTCATTTAACAAACAATTTTGTATATAAATACACACCATCTGAAGGTTGTATAAGGAAACACAAAATATTGAAGAGACAAAAGAAAAATGAAAGCATTATAATCACAAAACCAGGGAATGGTATAACTATTTTTAATAAGGTTGACTATATTAATTCTTTAACTAATATTATAAGTGATAAAACTAAATTTAAGGAGTTAAAAGATGATCCAACTATAAAAAGAGAACAATCTTTACAAGGGTTAGGAAACCTAAAAACATAATTGCTTTGAAAATGATGTTTACAATAACATTTATCCTGTTGGTTCACAAACAGCAAGAATTTATGCTTTACCTAAGATGCACAAACTCAGTAAAGATTTCAACAATCGGGACATATAATTATAAACTTGCCAAATATCTTTCTGATTTATTGTCTCCTTATATACCTAAATTTTATTCCACCTGTGACTCTTTTTCTTTTGTTGAGGAATTAAAACAAATTGATAACTTTTTTTTTTTTTTTTTTTTTTTTTATTTTATTCACCTCCCCAAGGCCCGAGGGGGGCCACTACAGTCAAGGAGGATACTCATTTTTTTTTTTTTTTTAATTTAGTTATCATTCGTGGTGCAACCCTTTCTCAACTCTTTAACTCTGAAACACGAACCTTGCCGAGCAAGGCCGCTGTGCGGAGAAACTAAGTTGAGCGCAGTACTTCCAGGGACGTGGTGGGAGTCGAACTCCAAACCTCTAACAACTAATATATAGTTTTCTCTAACTAACAAATATATAGTTTCCTATGATGTTGAAAGCCTATTTACTAATATTCCACTTAACGAAACTATAGATATAGCTACTGAATTATACTTTAAAGATGAAACGTGTTTAAAATATTTTTTTAAAGCTCAGTTCAAAAAATTATTTCAAATTTCAACATCTGGCTCTCATTTCTTATTCAACGGGAAATATTATAATCAATTTTAGCTAATATTTTTATTGGGTTTCACGAACAAAAATGGGTTAGTAATTGCTCTTCCTCCATACAGATTTTCAATAAACGTTATGTGGATGATATTATCGCCATTTTTAATTCAGAGTTTGAAGCTCAGAAATTTTTTAAACATCTTAATAAACAACATAAAAACTTAAAAGTTACGATGGAAAAAGAACAAGATAATCAAATTGCGTTTTTAGATGTTCTTATCATTTAGTTTGTTTCTCTTTCCACATCAGTTTATCACAAAAAAAACATATACTGGTCTTTTACAAAAAATTTCCAGTTTTGTTCCCTATTGTTATAAAATTAGTCTTATACGTTGTTTAATTGATAGGACGTATAAAATCAACAACACATGGCTAGGATTTGATAAGGACATAAAAAATCTATCTAATGTTTTAAAAAATAACCAATATCCACCTAAAATAATTGACACTGAAATTAAATTATTCGTTGATAAAAAGTATTGATAACAATAATATTAGATATTATAAGCATCCACTTATAAGATTTTACTCAAATTTTACTAAATCTAAAGTTAATAAAATCATTAAAAAATATTGTAAAGATGTTATAATTAATTTAATTTTCACTACCAACATTTTTTTGATTTTTTGTTGTTGTTTTTTTTGTTTTTTAATCAAAAAAAACAACAACAACAAAAAAAGCTTTCAACAAGGCTGCAAGCAACCACTAATTAAAGTTGGAAGTTACTGGAAGAGAAAAGATAAAGATTGTAGCTAAATTGTAGCGATTGGCTAAAAAAAATTGAGTTTTATCTGTATTGAACCTCACCAGTCACTGTGAGCCTTATGCTGTCGCAGAAGTGAGATTCTTTTCAAGTTCAAATGCCCCCTCCAAGCAATCAGAGTGTTGGTTTCTTATCACGACAAGAATAAATGGTAGTATCATCAGCAAACAATGCCCCCTTAGATGTGAAAATATCTGGAAGATCATTAATGTAAATTAAAGAGTATAAGAGGCCAAGGATAGAACCTTGAGGAACCCTTGAAGTTACAGAATAAGAAGAAGAGTGCTGTCCATCGAGGACAACTTTTATACTACGATTGGAAAGGAAGGATTCAATAATCTTAAAGATGTTCCAAGATACACCATCAGAAGAAAGCTTATGGAGAAGACCAGCATGCCAAACTTTATCAAAAGCTTTAGAAATGTCAAGAGCAATGGCCTTAAACTCTCCACCTTTATCTAATGCACGATAAAACCTATCAGTTATTACTGCTAGCAAATCAGCTGTAGAACGAGAAGATCGAAATCCATACTGATAGTCAGAAAGTAAGTTATTAGATTCAAGATGAGAAATTAAGTGTTTGTTAATTAAAGATTCAAAAGCCTTGTTCATGACAGGAAGAAGACTAATGGGACGGCAGCTAAATGAATCAGATCGCTCTCCAGAATTTTTGAAGATAGGGATAACAGATGCCCCTTTCCAGCAGGCTGGAAAACAAGACTCTGATAAGCAATTGTTGAATAGTTTTGAGAGTATAGACGATAGCTCTGGAGAACACTTCTGCAAGACAATAACAGGTATGTTGTCCAGGCCACAAGCTTTAGAAGAATCTAGGCAGGAAATCACTTTAGATACAGACGCTGGAGTGATACGAATGTCATGCAATCGATCAACCTGTTTGTTGGCAATATCAGGTAGAGCGCAACTAGTGGAATCAAGAGATGATATTGATGAAAGTTTTTGACAAACAATTCAGCTTTGTCTTTAGGTGAGGTGACAGAGTCTGAACCATACAAGAGGGGTGGAATTAAAGATTTGCCATTATTAATAATACTATTGAAGATTCTCCAGAAGTCACGAGAGCCTAATTTTTAAGATGAGATACGAGATTTCATGAACTGAGAATAGCAGGCTTCGGCGTTAGACAAAACCTTTTTACAATGGTTTCTAGCAGCAATAAACAGACGTCTGTTTTCTGGAGAATTGTTTTGCTGAGGAAAGTGTAAGGAAAACCATGGAGGAGAGTGAGGACCTGAATTTGACCTGGAATTGACCATTTGACCATGGAGGAGAGTGAGGACCTGAGCTTGACCTGGAATTGTCGAAAGAGAACAAAAGATTCCATGCCAGCCTGAATCCACGAAGTTATGTAAGAAGCACATTTGTCGACAGGAAGACAAAAGATTTCTACCCAAGGGCCATCACGAAGAAAATCACGGAAAGAATCCCAGTCAGCTTTACTGTAGTTGTAAGAGGTACGATAATAGGGGGATTCAGGTGATGAAGAAGAATGAGATAACCGTTTTAGAGAGATCAAACTGTGATCAGAAGCACCTAAGGGTGAATGTGGAGAAACTGAGCACTGGCTAGGATCAGAAACAAGACATAAGTCAAGTAGAGAAGGTAAATGATTCGGTTTGTCTGGAAAGCGAGTTGAAAAGTTGACTATTTGACTTAGGGATTGAGAAAAACAAAACTTGTGTGCTTTAATGCCTGCAGAATCACTTACACTAGAGCCAGGCCATTCAGAGTGGCGAGCATTAAAGCCACCAACAACAACTATATTAGCTGATAAATAAAGAGAGAGGGCTTGGTCAATATAATCAGAAATAACATCAAAAAGAGTGCAGTCTTGAGAGCGATATATAACAAAGAGAAAAGCGATAGAGTGAAATGGTGTTAAACGAAAGCACATAAAAGAATAGCCTATGGATTCAAACCTAGTTTCACGACAAAAGGGTGAATTCTTACAAATGTAAATGCCCAGACCAAGCATGTGACTATTGGAGTCTTTACGAATTAAAGGAAGATAACCATCAACACTAAGATCGCAAGATGAGACAGTTGAACTCAAATTAGTCTCACAAAGAGCAAGTATGTCTGGTGAAATTTGCAAGAGATAAGACTCAACAGAAGAAAAGTTACTTCGAAGACCACGAATATTAGTGAATGATAGGTTTAGAGAACTTGGTGATGATGATGGTTTTTTGTGTTTTATAGTTTTTGGTTCTTTATTTATTTTTAAATTTGATTGAAGAACTTGCTTAAAAGCATAGATAGAACACGAATGCATTTAACATCTGCCCAAGATGAGTATTTTTATTGAGACACCATCTCTAGCCTTTACTCAACCAAGAGCCCCAAAGCAGGAGGTGTTTTAAGTCGGAGTTAGCATCTCCTAGCCTTTGCCTAAAAAGGTGTATCCTACAAGGCAGCAGGACATGAAGCAGATTGTACTGGGTTACATTTTACCAGTAGCAGGATAACCTGACCTGACTTGGGTTTGCAAAACAATTTATGTATAAAAGATCCACTTCCTAAGCTGCTAAAATCCAATGTTGTTTACAAATTTTCTTGTGCTGGATGTAATGCCAGTTATATTGGAGAAACCTCTAGACACTTAACAACACGGATTTATGAGCATCTTACAAGTGACAAACACTCTTATGTTTATAAGCATTTAATTTCATCTGTTAGTTGTAAAAATCTAAGTAACCATAATTGTTTTAAAATATTGGATACTGCTTCTAACAAAAACAAATTGAAAATTAAAGAAGCACTCCATATTAAATGGGAAAACCCATCTTTAAATAAACAAACTATTCATTATAATATAAATTAGTCTAACTGTTTGTTTTTTTTGCTGTTTTTTTTTTTTTGCTTTTTTTTATTAATTTACTTATATTTTATTTTTATTCTTTTTCTATTTACGGTATTATAATTTCAACCCTCAGAATTAGGAAAATTGAGGTACGCAATTATTTGCTGACCTCAATTTTTTAGAGGTCGGCACCAGGTCGGCAAAAACAATTTGATACAAAGGTCTTACCACAAAACATCGAAACCAGGTCGGCAAAAAATTGCCGACCTCAAACACTTTAAGGTCGCCAGTTAGGTTGGCATTGCCGAATGCCGACCCTAATTCCGAGGGTTGAATTTGTAGTGCAATTTTTTTGGTTTATTTCTCCATAATGTCTTCAAATTTTGATTTGATATTTATATCCAGAGTTTTAAATTTGTAATTTTATTTTTTGAAAATGTTGTATGTTAACTACAAAACATGTCAAGATTAAAAAATTTCGTGTTTTTCTTTAAAATATATATATAATGTGAATATATATATAATGTGAATATATATATATATATATATATATATATATATATATATATATATATATATATATATATATATATATATATATATATTCCTATACTTTATGGCTAAGAAAATGGGTTTGTGGTAAAAAATAGCTCTTTGCTTGTTTGTGGTTTTAAAGTTGACAAAAGGAAGGTTAGATTATGTCAAAACACATTAATTTAATTGTAGGAAGTAATTAAAACACAAATTAAAAGACTAGAATGCTTTTAAAAACATTCTAAATATTTTAATTTTATTTTTTTTAAATAAAAACATTCTGAATGTTTTTTTATTTGTTTTTTAACTGTAAAACATGTGCGGAGTGTTGCTACATCAACTATTTTACAGCTTGGCTCGCAACTGAGTGCTGCTACATCAACTGACAAATAGCCTGACTCGTAATGGAGTGCTGCTACATCGACTGACAAATAGCTTGACTCGCAACTAGGTTATATATATATATATATATATATATATATATATATATATATATATATATATATATATATATATATATATATATATATATATATATATATATATATATATATATAGATAGATAGATAGATAGATAGATAGATAGATAGATAGATAGATAGATAGATACAGATATATTTATATACATTCACATTATATATATATATATATATATATATATATATATATATATATATATATATATATATATATATATATATTCACATATATATGTATTCACTTTTTTTTATATACATTTTCAAAATTTTTTGCTATTAACAGTGTTTATAAAATTAATCAGAAAAAGTTTGAAATGATCATGATCGCCACAATTTTTTTCAAAGAATGTAAAGGATTAAACAGTTAAATGTTCTCAGATAAGTGTAAGTTAAGTTGTTTGAGAACACAAGTCAATATTTGCTAGCCACCAAACTCATACTTCAATCTCTAAAATGTTGCAATTTCTGTTAAGCAATTTCCAGCAATTATGATTTGGGGGACATTTTGCAGGTTCTAGAAGATGCAAACCAGGTTGCCCTGGTTTGAATCTTTTAGAACAGAGTGAGATTATTGATTCGACAAATTATTTGGAAATTTTGAAGAACAATGAGTTTAATTGGTTTGTAATTAGAAAGCTTGATATTTTCAGGCAACTTGCCATAAGGTAATAATTGTCAAGAAAATAACCAGCTTGCTGCTTATTTTGACAATAATCTCAAAGGAAAAGAAGCCAAAAAAATTCAAAATTTTGATCACACACTTATAAATTGTTAAAAGCAAAAACAAACATCAAATATCGTCACCAGGAACCAATAGCAGAATGGTCTGAGCATCAAAGAGCTGTCACTCGCCTAAAATGCAGACACTTGTTTAATAAATTTTATAACAAATATTTTATTTTGATTAAAGAATCTTATTTTATTTTTTCACACTCCACAGTTGTTGGGAATGATGGAAATTACTCCAGTGACTTTAAGAATGCTTCTCCAGACCTCAAGTTCAAAAAGCAAAGTACGAAAAGCAAAGTTTGAAAGCAAAGTATTGGTATTGCTTGCAATTAGTCCAAAAAGTATGACTAGACTGGTAATCAAGCAATCTGGCTATTCTGTTGACAAAAATACATACAAAAAAGATTGCATTAAAAATACTTTGATTCTGTTTATACGTGAACAATATTCTGAAGACTTTTTTGCCTGACTAAGCTTCGGATCATTATGCTCTTAAGAAAAATAATCCTGTCAACTGTCCTGAGATAAGGCTAATCTAAGATTTTTGAGATCATTTGAAAGGTTTAGTTTACAAAGGAAAATGAGAAACCAAAAATATTCAAAACTAATTTGAGGAATCGAGTATCGTTTAAAAAAATCACTCCAGAGGTAGTACAGCAGTTTGCAAGCTCGACTAAAAGAAGATTGAAGATTAAAACATGTTTGCTACTCAAAGGAGCTATCATCTTTAGTTTCATCAACTAAAACTCGCTCTCGCTTAACTCATCATTTAGCTAAGTTGCATCCTTTTACTGTTTTACTTATAATATAATTATTCATATTAAATTTTTATTATAACAATTACTAGTTCTTAACTTTAGCAATAATCACATTTATTGTGATAATTCAAACTAAATTATTCAAGACAATTTTTAAAAAAACTGAGCCTATACATCTGGATTTTTATAATCAAACTCACTCACCTGTAAAATTTTGATAAATTTTTGAAATTTAGGATCGGGTTTTATAAAAATACAAAAAACACAGAAAAAGCAAGTCAACAACAACTAAAGCAACATATTGATATGGTCAAAGCTGCTTCAATTTCATTACTGTCAAGTTACTCTCAGGTGCTTATCACAAGGTGGGGTGGAAATAAAAGTATGGGTGGGAACTTTTATCCAGATGCAATAAATGGGCGCAGATGGCAAAGAGGGGGGAAGGGAGTATTAACCCCTTAAGGACCAGGCCTGAGATATCTCGGGTCATGCTATATGGTCCAAAAAGACCAAACCCAAGATAACTCGGGCGGACACAAGTTTTACATTTCATTATGTATCAGCCCGAAATAATTCGTGAAAATAATCTTATAACAATATTATTATATTAAATCAACTGAGAATCAATCAAATTAATAATATTTAGATTTTTAACAGACTTTTTTTTATTCTTAATATGTCAATATCTAAGTTCTAAGCATAAAAAAAAAATTGATTTTTTTGGTGCATTAATTTGAAAAAATATCTGTCCTTAAGGGGTTAATAAACTGATTGTTTATTAAGACTGAGATTTTTTTATTTTATTTCTATATCTATTTATATTCAGTTATAGAAACAGAGACCAGGTTTAGGTTTTAAAAATTAGAAAATAATAACAAAAATTTTTTTTTTCAAGTTTTGAGGTACAGTTTTCTTGTTCATAACAAGTTATATTGAATAACAGGTGGAGGGGGTCTTAATAAGCTCAGAGTGGGTGGGAAAATTTTCCAAAAATTAATAACCATCAACTTCAGTATATTAAGCACTTAAGAGTACCACCATTTTTTTTACTATAATTTTTCATAACTTGTATTTTTTAAGAAACAAATTTAAGTAAATTGACCATGTAATTTAACTCGCCCCAGTAAAATTGCAATAAAGGTCAAAATTAACTTTTTGTAATTTAACTCGCCCCAGTAAAATTGCAATAAAGGTCAAAATTACAGGTGTTATGTAAATTTTTAAATATTTTAGGTTATTTTATTAGATTACTAGTCTCAAAAAATGCAAGTTTTCATACTTTCAGTTTTGCATTGCACACAGAACAGAACCAGTTTTGCATTGCACACAGAACAGAACCAGTTTTGCATTGCACAAAGAAAAGAACTGTGTGCATTGCACACAGAACAAAACCAAAACCATAATTTAAAATCATGGATTTTAGCTAGTTCATGGCAAAGCTTAAATAGTTATGTCATCAAAACACTTTGGAATTAAATGATGAAATTTTGGGGATGTTTGTAATTTATTAAAACCTTTGAGTGGTATAAAAATCAACAAAATCTGAGACCTCGGGTTACATTTTATAAAAAAACTGGATGTTTTCACATGGAATCGCCCTGAAGTAAACAATAAGCTAAATATTAGCACTTGCTTAAAAAAAACCCGAATTCAAATAAACTAAATTTGAATTTCAAATTGTATACTTGAATAAACTGCATAATCGAATAAACTGTAAATTCAAATAAATTATAAGTTTAAATAAATCGTGAATTGGAACTTTAATATTTAGAACAATTATACAAATATTAAATAAGATTTTTTTGTTTATTTTATATATAAAAATCTGGCATACTGAAAAAAAGTTTTTTATAAGTCGTTTTTGTCAGAACAAAAATCACTTTGTAATTGATTTATTGGCCGCTCCTGTCAAATATTGTTTGTTATTATTCTACTTTCTTGAGGCTCTTTATTTATCAATCAAAATGCTAGGCTGCAATGAAGGCTTACTTAAAGAAAAAAAACACAACTTTATTAACAAGAAAATTTTAATGTTTATTTAGGCAAATTTTTATGTATTTAATTTAATTTGGTATAGCCTTAAGTGCAGTAACATTATTGTCCTTAGGGGCATTAATTACTTTGATTGTGACATCAACTGAGGGCTTTGGTTTCAGCAATCTATTAATTATGAAGATCTTTTTAAAGATTTCAAATTTTTTCTAGTCTTCTTTTTTAAACCTGACTGAAAAGAACCTAAATACGGGAAAAATAAAAGTAAACCAAGTAAGCTAACATGCATAGACGCACTGATATAAACAATTGATTATAGTTTAACATTATAATTAACATTATATTAAATTAGAAGTTGTAAAATAAGCTACTAAGCTATATAAAATCTTCTCTATAAAAACTTTTTATAAGAATTTTTATAAGTAAATATAACTTGTTTGGTAAAGATTGTGTTTTGGAGCAAACTAATTAATTTCATAAAAAGTCAGTTTGACATTAAATAACTAAAGACAAATTTTTATGTCTTAGTGAAAGTGGAGTTTACAAAAAACAAATGCAAGATATTGACAATAAAAAAAGCATAAAATAAAAAATCTTAACAATAAAAGTATTAAGCTATTTGTTTAAAATAAAACATAGAATTTACTTACAGCAGACTTGTTTAGTAAAACCAATGACACTAGTCTGATAGACATTTTACTGAAAAAAATAATAAATAAAATATTAGAAAACCCAAACTACTCGATGATAAAGCTGCAGAGATGAGCAAGAAGCTGAATCAGAAGAACTTGTTATAAAGACAGGCATTAGAGAAAAAAATCTGCATAACTGAGAAAGAATTACTGATTTATTCAGTCATTTTAATTACCAAAATATAACTCAATTTAATTTTTTAAGTCTTTAGAAATAAAAATAAAAAACTTTGACACTTTTACTAATAGTATATTTGTTTTGTAATGTCGTAAAGAGAACCAGATCCTTCAATATTTAGTTCAAGTAAGCTTAAAAGTAATCAAGCCAACAGTGATCTCACTGCTATTAATAATAGCTTGTTATACTATTATTACATTTTAACAATTTTGAGTTACATTCTATACTTTTTATTATGTTTTATAAAAAACATGAATTAGAAGAAATTTAAAAAATCTCAAATTATTCAAAATTATTTATTAGATTAAAAAATTACAAATGATTGGCGATAAAAAATTATTCTAAAATGATTGATAGTAAAGTTTTTATTTCATATCATCAATCATTGATGATATTATAAAGTAAAAATTTTATGATAGAAATTTGAAACAAAAATATTGATAAAAATTTGAAATAAAACATTTTGAGATTTTTGATTGTTAAGAATTGACATTATTTTAATTAATTTCATTTTCTTTATAAACGTTTAATTTTTATTTTGTGCTTTTTTATAAGATATTACATTTTTTGTTATGAAAGTATATCCACTTGATTCAATTAAGTGTTCTTGCACATTTTTAAAACAAAAATCAAAAGCTATTCTTTTAGTTTGAAGGACAGGTATAGTAAAATAAGGACAATTATGTATTTAACGGTATCTATATAGTTTTGGGTACATTTACTACAGTAGATTATAAGTTTTTAAAAAAGTCAGAATCTAATTTAGAAGAAATTTGCTCATTGCCGATATTTTATTGTAAAAAATAATGAAAACTATAAGGGAGAGTGGATGAACCTTAGAGATATTTTCTAACTTTAACAAATATAAAAAAAATACTTACAATATGTTCTATAACATATAATTTTCTATAATTTTCTTTAACTTAGTGATATTAGGATTTTTTCTTAAACATCCAAAAACATTTTTTCATCCTTTTGTTTAATTTTAAAAAATGGCTTACACCATAACCTAATCTAATGGGAAGTTACATCATCGATGGTGTACCTTGGAGGTATGTATGTTGCACCTTAGAGGTATTATTGCTTTGACAGATTAAGTACTCAACATGGTAGAAATTTGATATTATGTTTATTTATAGGATAATTGGACATTATCTCAAATGAGGCTGATATGAATCAGCCTCATTTGAGATAATATTAATCTAACTAGTTAGATTTTTATAAACTATATATTAATTTATATTTATGTTGAATTTATGTATGATTATAAATTTAAACTAATTTATACTTAGAAGTATTAAAAACTTACAAAAGAAATAAAGTTGATTAAAAAGAGTAATAACAAATATTTACATTAAAGTTTAGTAATATCAAGTCTTTCACTTTGATTTAGCATTTGTCTACTCTACATTCAGGTAATCAAAGTTAATACCAAATGATAGTTTTTTCAGCTGTCATACTGAACTCCCTGTAACAGAGGAATGTGGCAACTGAAAGACCATGTCTGATTTGTCTAACTCATACAGTCACAACTATACATCTTCTCTTTGATAATTTGAGAAAATTATCAGAGAAGATAACAATGTGAGAAAAATAATTACAATTTAATAAAGAAATACATCATAATATACTAAAGAAATTCTTAATAAACAAAAAAATTATAATAAGTTATAACATATTATATTTTTAAAAAAAACTTTAATTACAAATATTAGTCATAATAGTATTTACAAAATCATGCAAGTGTATACCTCCGTGGTTTCACCAAGGTACACAACATTAGCTACCTCCAAGGTACACCGCTACTTTAGTTTTTATTAAGTCCATATATTTATAGGTTAGGAGTTAAGCACTTTCAAGCATGCATAAGTGCAGCTGAAAACATGCTTTACAAATTTTGATAATCAGTTTTAAAATAAGGTTTATACCTACAGTTGTAGAAAAAAAAATATAGACCCTAAAATAGTAACTTTTTGTACTTGAAACAAACTTTTATTTTTATTGCAACAACTAATGTGTTAAACAGTGGTAAAACAACTTATTATGAGCCTTAATTAGCTAATACATGCAATTTAAAATTTCAGTTTGAATTCATTACTCAAGATGGCAGCACAACTGACTGCCTCCAAGGTACACACACCTCCAAGGCACACCACTCTCCCCTATATAAGATCTGGACTTTGCATGGTTATCTCATTAAAGTATGTTTTTATAACGTGTATTACTAATAGAAAACTTTAATTTCTCTTCAACTGAGAAATAAACTGTTGCAAAGTCACTGGAACAACAAGTTCACTTGCCTAGCTTTTTTGCAAAACCCTAATTCATGAAATTAATCGATAGCCATTTGGACAGCAAACCGATTGATCATCGGATATCTTAAATGTGCACGTGGTCGCTTCCTTTTAATAGGACTATCAACTAAAATCGGAGAACCGACTTAAATCTAATTGTTGGAGGCACTGATCTCTTATATAATAACGTTTTTATTTTAAGTTATTATTTTGAGTTATTAAAATTTATTATTTTAAGATCAGTGGTTGGAGGTTACACAATAAACGAACAATTTTTTTTATATATAATTATTAAAGTGATCCAAGAAGTATTTACGGTCAATTTAACCGTCGTTTTGATGGTTTAATTTTTGAAAAATCACGTATTTGATATTGCAATAAAGTAGGGATGATAGTTTAATTTTTAGCCTGTTTGATATTTAACTTTAATCTCCAATTGTTACCGATGTTAAACATGTATGACATGCCATACAAGTTTAACATCGGTAAATGTCATATTTGTTAAACATGTATTTTTTTTTTTCATTTTTTTTTATTTTCGTTATTTAGGTGTATGTATTTGTATGTGTAATGTACGTATGTATTGTAATGTACATTGTATGACATGTCATACATGTTTAACATGGGTAATCTAATTTTTGGCAGTCTTTATTGAAATGATAAAAAACTACAAACTTTTTCTAAATAAAATATTTTTATTTAAGTAATGTTCACAACTAAGCGCCTAAAAAAAAATATACAAAATGTAAAATCCATAGACTTATAAATTCAAATTCAAGATAAAAAAATTAATACAAACAAAGGTATTTGATAGAAGATCCTAATGATCTTATTGCTAGAATCGTTTTTTTCAAAAACAACATGTATTACAATAGCAGAAATGAATAATATCTATTATGTGAAATACAAATAGTATCATAAAATTTCATTAATTTCAATACGTTACCAAAAGTGTTCAAAAATATTTTCAATTAAGAGAATGAATTTTTTTAGTTTATTTTTGAAGACTAGAAAAGTAATAGATAATTCAAAATTTAGTAAAAAAAATCCTTTTCCAGAGATATGCACTATATAAAATACAAAATTGATTTAAGCTTATTTTACAAAACGGTTTATTTACAAAACTTTTTATTTCTCAGGGTGTATTAGTTTATAAGTTTCAAAATAAAGAAATCTTTAAAAACTAAAGCAAACATTAAACATTAGATACATTTATTTTGTATACATTGAGTATTCTCGTTTAATTAAAAAAAAACTATTCTAATTTGTGAGAATTGATCTGCAAAATCAGCCGTGGCAAAAAAGCAGTCGTGGCCCAGTGGTAGCGCACTTGCCTTAGAAACGTAAAATTCGTGTTTCAGACCCCACCTCTAGGCAATTTTTGCGACATCGGTTGGGAAGGAAGCGTGAACTTCCTATAAAATGCTATTCCGTGGTGCTCTGAGAAAAGACCGTAAGGACTTCTTAGGGCACCTAAAAAAAATAATAAAAAATTGATTAAACGCATAGCGTGTTTCTAACGGCGCTTTAAACGTTTTTACTTACTTTTACCAGTACTACCCCAGGCAGTATTTGCATAGTTCATAAAACTGTGAACAAATTAGTAATAAAATTGTGTTAAATTTTTTTAATTAACGTTGGGCCCCCTAAAATTGCTGGACCTCTCAAATTGGGGGGTGTGTGGAAAGCTAGCCACGACTCTGGTCTTTGATAAAGCTCCAATACATTTAGAAACTTTAGTGTAAATGTAAGTTATGTCTCAAAAAAGCATGATTCTAAGGTAAAAAACATACTATGCTTCTCAAGCGATAATAATGAAAGCCTTTTCATTGAAATTGTAAATAAAAAATTTCGAAATATTTTAATTGGATGCGTTTATCGTTCACCAAGTGGCAAAATCAAATCATTTCAAACTTTTATCAAAATTACGATTAAAAAAATATTATCCGTGGATGGATAAATCACTGATAAAATGCTCAAAAAAGAAGCAAAAACTCTATAATAAATTAAAAAAAAATAAAAACACTGAAAATGAGATAAACTACAAAAATTATAAATATTTTTACGAAAATCTTATCAAAAAGGTTAAAAATAAATACTACAGCAATCAAATCATTAAATGCAAATCTGATAATAAGAAAACGTGGTCCATCATTAATGAGATAATGGGAAGGGAAAAAATAAATTCAACTTCTTTACCAAAAAGAATTAATATTAACAACACTGACATATTCTGTAAAAAACAAATCTCGGAAAAATTTAACAAATATTTTATAAATATTGGTCCTAATGTCGCTAATAAAATAAGTCCAACATCTAATTCATTTAAAAACCCGCAAATAACACTATCATGTATGATAATGAATTCAACTATAAAGAATTCGAAGAAGCCTTTTCCTCTTTAAAAAAAAGAAAGCACCAGGGTTTGATGAAATAACTAGTGATTTAGTTATCTTCAATAAAATCAGTCTAAGCAGACCTCTGATCCATATACTTATATATACAATATAGAATTCAAATACCTTTTTTGAAAACAATTTAAAGGTTTGGACTGAATCGCTTGAAAATAAATTAAATCTTTATCACTTTCTTTAGCTTTTATTAAAATGGTTTCTAACCATTAGTATAAAAGATAACGAAAACAAAATTGTCTTTTTCGTTCAAATTTTTATTGATATTAAATAATCAGCCCAAATACTTATGTTTACATATATTGCTTTTTTTTCTTTTTTTTTAATTAAACAACGCATTTTTTTTTTTTTAACTTTCATGATTTTCTGTCGTTTTTATTTTTTATTTTTAAAACTATTCTGCTGGAAGATTGTTAGCAACAAATTATTTTATTGCTGAAGTTTTTGTTTTTGTATTTATACTATCTTTTTGTCTTTTATCATTTATTGTGCATGTAAATTTTTGTGTGACGGGGCTCGGTGATAAGACAACCTGTCTTCTTCTTGCTCCGGCCAGGATTTTTCTTTTATTGTAATTTCTTTTTTGTAATATTTATCAACGGCAAAATAAATAAATAATAATAAAAAAAATAATAATAAAAAATAATAATAATACTTAAGCTAGCAATAACATCGGGGATTTTCCCTGATGTACTTAAATTAGCAAAAGTAATTCCTATTTTTAAATGCAATGAACTTTCAGACATAATCAATTATAGACCTATATCAATACTTTCTGTATTTTCAAAACTTTTCGAACGTCTAATTTATAGTAGAATCTATAATCACCTCACTAAAAACAAATTATTTTACGCAAACCAGTTTGGATTTCAAAAAACCTCTCAACAGAGCATGCAATCATTGAATTAGTTAATCAAATTTACTCTAGGAGTATTTATTGACTTATCAAAAGCTTTTGACACAGTTGACCATTGCATTCTATTAGATAAGCTAAAGCACTATGGTATAATTAACAAAACTTACAATTGGATTAAAAGTTCTTGCTAATCGAAAACAATACGTGTGTAATATACAATCTGGAGTTTTAAATGTTTTATGTGGTGTCCCCCAAGGATCTATCCTTGGTCCACTACTATTTTTAATTTTTATAAATAATATTTGTAATGCATCTTTAAAACTTAATTCAGTCATGTTTGATGATGATACAAATATCTTTCTTACTAACAATGATATCAAGAAATTATACTTAGATATAAATATTGAACTAAATAAAGTAAATAATTGGTTTAGGGCTAACAAACTCTCACTTAACTCAGAGAAAACAAACTATATAATATTCCATAAAAAAACACAAGAAGAAAACCTTTCTCTTAAGTTGCCTGAACTTATCTTAAATGATAATTTATTTAAAAAACAAGCCAGTGTTAGATTCTTAGGAGCTTTTGTTGATGAGATTTTATCCTGGCTTCCTCAAATAAGATATATTCAATCTAAAATCACTAATATAATTGGTATGATGTATCGAGTTCGCTCATATATCAATAAACAAAGTCTCAAACTAATATATTTTGGACTAATTCATTGCTTCATCAGCTATGCACACATAACATGGGCGAGTACGCAACCATCAAAACTTAAAAAAATTTATAGTTTACAAAAACATGCTAGCAGAATCATTTACTCTAAAAATAAGCGTGAACACGTCAAACCTATAATGAAAGATATGAAAATAATGGATGTTTATGAAATAAATATCAATCAGCATTTAATTTTTATTTATCAATTCAATAATAATCTCTCTCCTGCAAACTTTAATAACAAGTTTGAAATAAACATAAATGAAAACTATTATCTAAGAGCAAATATTAGTAACTCATATAAACTGCCTCAAAACTTCAATAAATATGCTGAATATAGCATTGCATACCGAGGACCAAATATATGGAATAGTTATCAAAAAGGATTCAAATGTATGGCAAAGTCATTAAGTTCATTTAAGTTTCTAATAAAAAAGGAAATTTTTAAAATTTGAGAATCAATTGTGCAAAGGGATCACCAAGTAATTTTAATTATTTTATTATTTATTTTATTTGATCTTTTTTTATTTACTGATTAGCGCAGCAGTTTTATGCACATTAGGGTTTTTTAATTTATTATCTATATTCTATTAAAATTGTATAAAGGGGCTCTATGAAAAGATTGCGATGACGTATTGTCATTTTCATCTTCTTTGAGCCCCTGTCTGTTTATTTTAAACTCTTTATTTTATAAAGATCATTGTAAAAAAGAACAGTTTTTATTTTTATTGTATATACAAAAACGGTGCTTGTTGACAAGATTTTACTGTCTTCTTTGTATATACGGACATATTTTTATTTTTGTCTTGTATATATATGTGGATTATTTATTGTTAAACAGCAAAAAAAAAAAAAAAAAAAGTTTTATTTTGTTGCCATGTGGTGCTCTTATCAAGAAAAAAAACCTGAAAATTTTGTTGATAAATCATTTTTTATTTCAACTTAATCAAGAAAATATTTACGGCATATTTGTGGGTAAGAAACTTTTTTAGGGGAGGGGATGAATAAGTGAATCTATTTTGTTTTGTTTATGTTTAGGGTTAGTTTGTTACATTTGAACCAATTTGATACTTTTTGCAGCTCATCATTTAAAATCAAATAAAGTTGGTAAATATCATTATTAGAGAGAAACAAATTGGTATCATCTGCAAACATCATACTCAAAAGATTTGAGGCTTATTAAAAGTCATTAACGTAAATCAAGAACAAAAGGGCCCTAGAATAAAATCTTGTGAAACACCACATTCTGGCAAATATTTTTGATATATATCATTATAATAGACAAATTGTTTTCGATTTAGCGAAATGAATTGTACATTCAATAAGCGAATAGTACTATTTGTAAGGCAATTATTTCTACTCGTTAAACGATTAATACTATTCGTTAAAGAACTAATACAATTCGTTTAACGAATAACAGTATTCGTTAAACGAATAGTACTGTTCGATAAAATAGTAGTTCTATTCTTTAAGCGACTTATAACAAAGTTCGTTAAAAAAATAGTATTCTTTAAACAAGTAGTACTATTTGCTTTATCAAATAGTTGCTATTTGTTAAGCGAATATTACTATTTCTTAAGCGTATATAATAATATTCGTTAAACGAATATTACTATTCGTTTAACGAATTTTAACAAATTAAGTTTAACGTACAGTACTAAGTTTAACGTACAGTAATATTTGTTTAACAAATAATAAGAGCATTTTTTATTATTCAAATAGTTATAATTTTTTTAATTGTAAAAAAACTTTTTCAATTATGTGCCTAGATAACTAAACTTGTCAACACAAAACTAATTCAGAACCAGTTTAGGAAATTAGAGGTCTTCTAGATTACAAGTTTATATTAGACGACATATTAATGTAAAATAAAACTACCAGTTTAGAGTTTTTCACTTAATATGTTATTGAAGAAAATTCAAATAAAAATTAGTTAAAATTAAGGTGGTTCACCTATAAAAAAAAGGCACAAAATTAAAAAAAAATCGTTTTTTCTATGCTGGATGATTTTTGTACAAAATTTATTCGGCTTTCTTATTGTGAAAAAAAAAGTTTAAAATATATTTTAGTTTTTTTTTTATTATACAAAATCTTGTACTATGTATTTTTAAAACGCATAGCAACGCACATAGCAACATACTGGCAACCAAAAAATTATTTATATCATCCTATCCTTAACTCATTAAATTATATTTTTTGAAATATGAATGTTATATATACTTTGCTTTATTTGTTATGCAAATTATGAACACTTTTAGTCATGCTTTCAAGTAACAAAAGCACATTTTTTAAGATTAAAAATAAGGCTTTCAGCTGTTTTTTGAGTTGCTTTGAGTTTCATCTCAGCTTAATATATATTTGTTATACAAACGTTTCATGCTAGGAATATGGAGATTGTGAAACTTTCTAACAAACAGAACTTTGTGCGTTTAAAAAAGAAAAAGTTTCATAGAAATTAATTCACAAAAGCAAAAAAGCAGAATGCTGTGTCTGTTCAACACAAGGTAGCCTCTTCAAGTGGAAGAAAATTAGTTGGAAAAAAATATCAATGCAATGACACAAACAAAAGTATTAATAACAATGAAAGTTATTTATGTATTGTAAACTTTTGGAATTTAAAGAATCTAGTATCACTTCTAAAATGCCCTGAGTGTAACAGTACAATAATGTTAACAGATAACCTAACATTTCGAAAGGGTTTTTGTCATTTATTCAAAATTAGTTGTACTTGTTGTGATTGGAATTAGTCTTTATACACATCAGAAGTGTTCAACTACAGATAAGTCTCAAGGAAAAACTGTGTTTGAAGCAAACCTACATGCTGTTGTTGCTTTTTGTGAGATAGGAAAAGGTTTCAGTGGAATGGAGAAATTTACAAAATGCATGAATATGTTTAGTATGACAAACAATTAATTTAATTACTCACAAAAAAAAGTTGCAAAGGAATATAAAAATGTAGCCATTGTATCCGTGAAAAATGCAGCTTGTAAGGAAATAGACTTTAATAATGAACCAATAAGAAGATGTATTAAAATTGATGGTGCTTGGCAAAAAAGAGGTAATGTTTCATTAAATGGTTATGCGTCTGGAATCATTGCAGACAAATGTGTTGATGTAGAAGTACTTTCTAAGTTTAGTACTTAAAGGTTCTTTGAAATATAAAACTTGGAAACTAACTCATAGTTGTTCAATCAATCATTTAAAATCTTCTCATTCTATGGAAAGTGTTGGTGCGAAAAACATTTTCAGTCGTTCCATTGAAAATTATAACATCATTTATGATAGATATCTTGGAGATGGCGATTCAAGTTCTTATAAAGAAGTTATTGATTCTCAACCATACAAGTCTCACAATATAACACCAGAAAAACTTGAATGTGAAGGACATGCTCAAAAGCGAATGGGATCACGATTGCGCAGTATTGTACAGTCATATAAAAGTACGAAGACCCCAATTCATGGTAAAATAAATAAACTGAGTCTGCTATAAACAGTATGCATAATTATTATGGTCTTGCCATAAGAAAAAATGTAAGTAATGTCTATGCTATGAAGAAAGCAGTTTTTGCTATTCTTTTTCACTCGGAGTTTCCGGATCAAAACTTTAGACATTCATTTTGCCCACGGTCTGAAAACACATGGTGTAAATGGCAATATGATAAAATCAAAGGAACTTCTTTCTATAAAAACAAAATCACTACCAAAGTGGATTCATGATATAATTAAGCCTATATTCTTTGATTTATCTGCTGATACCTTGTTATTAAAATGTCTCCATGGGGAAAATCAAAATGCTAATGAATGTCTTAATTCATTAGTGTGGCAAAAGTGTCCAAAATCAGTTTTTGTTACCAGAGAGGTATTTGAAATGGCAGTATACTCTGCAGTCTTACATTTTAATGATGGAGGAAATGGTATTAGAGAAGTTTTATCATCATTTGGATGTGATGGTTTTGAACAGCTGCTAAAACTCAGAAACAAGATATTCTTCGAATAACACTTATGGAACACAAATCTCGTCAACCTGTTAAAGAGCGTAGGAAAACTTTAAGAACAATAAGAAAAGGGTATGATATTGAAAACCAAAAGGAACAACTGGAATATGAAGCTGGGGGTTTTTGATGCGTTTGTTCAACTTGTAATTGTCTAAAACTATAAAAATAATTTTAAAACTTGATTTACTTGATTTTTAGTTTTTACAATTTTTCAGAAGTTCAAAACATTGTAATTTTAGTTAAACACCTGCTTTTAACTTGAAATTTTCACAGTTTGTTCATTATAGTTAAGAGATTCATTTATGCCATGGATTTTTAATACTGATAATGGGAAATATTATTTTTATGCAATGTAACACGCAATTATGTTAATATTTAGTGCAATCTTTAAAAAAAAATAATAATATCATCACACAGGAGCATATATTTTTAAAAACCATGGCACAAATGAGAGATAAGGTAGTTTAGAACCAGTATGTAAATTTTTGGCACTATCTGATGTAAACATTTTTAGTTGTCCTGTGATGAAATTTTCATTTTTTTACACTAAAGTGTACAAAAAAGTATGGATAATCGAGGCAAATTACTTTCAACTTTTTTTTTTCAATTCTTCAATATTTATTTTATTATACAAAATTATTATGAAAAAAATATCTTGGTAGAGCTTATTTTTATCAAAAAAAGTTTTATATAGGTGAACCACCTTAACTTTTTTCCTAATAATTTGTTTACAAGTAACATTTTAAATATTGAAATATTTAATGTTTCAATGTTTAAAACATTTAAAATCATATTTTGCTGTTAATTTTGATTATTTAATAGTCCGTATTTGCAAAACACCGAAAAAAATTAAACTGTAAACTCCCGGTTGTCCGAACTGGCACTTGTCTGTTATGAAAATAATTTATTCAGAATTTTAAAAATAGGATTTTATTCAGGTACATTAACTCAGGATTTTATAAATAGGATTTTATTTTATATATAAAATTTATTCCTATTTATAAAATCCTAATTTATGTACATTAACTAAGAATAATTATATCTTAATTAGGTATGCAAAAACATAAATGTACTGTTTTTAAATACGTTTTCTATAATCAAATAAGTAGTTACTTAATTTCATGAACCTAATACTTAGTCTTCTCATATTTGCAAAGATTAAGTACATGTTATAGCTGCAACTAATCTTCAATCAACAACAAATAAATCATATCATATACTCATAAGCCATTTCATATACTCATAAATATATAATCATATTATAAATTTATAAGTTCATGTATATATAATCATATATATTCATAAAGATAGAAATCAAAATGGTTAATACTGACTAAGATTTTTTTTTTTTTTTTTGATAATATAATACTTTATTTTGTTTGGAACCTCTTCTTAAAACGTCTTTTATTTGGCGTTTGCGAGTTACAAATTGATTCACAACACTCCAAATGAGGATGGACCAGAGCTGAGAATATTTTTTTAAATGAATATAAATCTAAACAGGATTGAAAAGCATATTTTTTTAACATGTTACTTGTATTTATTCCCAGTGGGAACAAGCAGGGCCGCTGAGAGCTTTCATTGCGCCAGGGGCGAAGCATCCAGTTGGTGCCCCTTTAAGCAAGCAAGATTTTAAGAGAATGTAAGTAGAGTATGCAATAAGTATATGCTATCATGTATATTTATGATAGCACCAAAGCTGAAAATTAAAACAAAAACCACATTTTTGAAGATATTGAGTTTCAAGGGCAGATCCAGGCTGTAGCAAATGTAGCAATTTCTACAGTCAGCTCAGTCTTTTTTTTTCTCTTTTTATTTTATTATTTTTATTATTTTTACTATTTTTTTTATTTTGTTATTTAGGTGCCCCAAGAAGACCTAACGGTCTTGTCACAGAGCATGGTGGAAGTGCATTTAACTAGAAAGTTCACGTCTCCTTCCTTACCGTGACGCAAATAAAGCTCGTTTCAAGTCTGGATCTCCTGCTTCTAAAGAAAGCACCACTAACCACTGCGCCACGGCCGCGTTTTTTACATACAAATCTTTTTTTCATGCAAAAGAGAAAAATAGTTTAAATAAGATATGGAGGTTACAAGTAATCAAAATGTAGCGCTTCAAAAATTTATTCAAAATCGTATCGGAGCCAAGTTGACTATGTTACGGAAATATTTCATTTGGAAAAAAGAAATGCTTCGCTGAATAACCCACGTTTTTAACGCTTTTTGTCTCACATGCTCATAAATTTTTGAAAGAATGTCAAACATTTTGTAGTGTACCAACTTAATTGATCTGGAGTTAAATAAAATGGCAAATCCGACTGTAGCAACTCGTCGCGTTGGTTTGACAAGGTTCTCACTGATTTTTCTTATATTATGAGAATAGCAAATAAATTTTTTCTTCTTTTTTTTTTTTTAATGTTTAAATACAAATATTTATATACATATTTTTCATTTATTTATTTTCATTTATTTATTTTCATTTATTTATTTTCATTTATTTATGCATTTTTATGCATCAATCATAAAAAGAATACATAAACAAATAAAAAAATAGTAAAAATAATTTCAATTGAACATTAAAAAAAAATTAAAAGACTTTCTTTTTAAATTCTCCTAACATAAAAAAGTTCAGTTAGAATCTTGTCAAATCGAAGCGACGAATTGTAGCAAAAGTCAATTTGTCATATTTTGAAACAACTTCATACATACCCCCAATAATTTATTATATATTGAGCATATTTTTTTTAGCTGCAATATTTTTATTATCAAGGAAGTAGTGACTAAAAGTCATATAGCGAGAACCTGTTGCAAAAAAAAATTGTAGCGAAGACAGAAATTTTGTAAAATATCCACTCTCCATTATTAAGCTGTTTTTCAATGAAGTGGGAAGCAATCATTAAATGAAAAGGTTTATAATTATAAAGACTAAATTAAATAGCACCGTCTGTTGCTTTCTTTATTTAGTCTATTATGAAAATGGTGAAATTTATTTATGTTTATAAAAAATGGCGAAATTTTTTTATTGCTGTTCTATGACTTATTTATCATTGAAGAAGTCAAACGATTTAAAAACGTTTTAAAAAATTTATAGATTTCCCAGATACAAATAGAAGAAAACGCGTTGGATCAAATGTTTACCTAATGCGAGTTTTAAAACGTCTAGCAACACTTTATTATATGATCTGATTGACTTTAAAACTTTAAAAAGGTTAAACTAAAATAACATTTTGCACAATTTTCCTCTCAGATAGATTTTTAGTTTATTCTAAAACTGCAATGAACTTTCTACTAGTTTTTTTTTAATTTGGAAATTTCTACAAGGAACTATTATTCTCTGTGACAAGGTGTGTGTTACAAAAATGTTATTGTATCAGGAAGTTGTTGTTTTTAAAAAACCAATTATATAAATTCTCTTTCGAAAATGATTATAATACAGATATAAATCAACCTAATAAAAATCCTTCCATGTAATTGACGCATTTCCGATCAAGATGGAAAGATGAATATTTGAAGAATCTGCGGGAATATTATAAATCTTTCAAAGTTAAAGACTCAACTCCAATTAAAAATGGCAATATAGTTTTATTAGACAATTCCCCTAGGAATTGACTAATAAAAAATAAATCAAAGGAACTTTCTACTACTTTTTTAATTTAAAAATTTCTACTAGGAACTATTATTTTCTGTGACAAGGTGTATCAGTAGTTCCACATCAAACCACCCAGTCCATTGAACCATGAGTCTTCTTTTGGTGTTATATTTTGACATATTATTCCTAATTATAAAAAATATTAAATGGAAAATTCCAGCTAAAAATATTGAACGGTTGACAAGATACTGCAATTTTAATATTGACCTGGTTTCCCAAATTGACCCGGTTTTCATAACATTCTGAAAAAACATTTTTCTTAAAATAAATCAGAAATAAAAATGGCAAAAATATGAAAATAAACAAATAAAATGTTTTTTTGATGCTGAATTTAATAAATGTACTTAAAATGCTGAAATATAAAAGGAACATGCTTAAAAGTTAATAAAACAACTAGTTTCTATAAACTAGTTGTTTTATTGTTATATTAGTTGGACCTGCTCTTGCAGCCAACCTCCAACCATTATCACATCGTCGTAATGTTGCTTCTCTTTCTCTTTTCTACAAATACTATAATGGGCACTGCTATAAAGAGCTAGCGTCTCTTGTGCCATCTACTAAAATTCATTCTCGTGTTACTCGTCATTCAATTAAGTGTCATCCTTTTTCTGTGACTGTTCCTAAGTGCTCTAAAAACGGTTATTCGTCTAGTTTTTTTCCTCGAACATCAGTTCTTTGGAATTTGCTTCCTTCATCTTGCTTTCCTAATTCATATAATTTGCAATCTTTTAAGTCGTCCGTCAATCGTTATCTTGCTCTATATTCTTCATCTTTTCTCTTTCAGTAACTTCCAACTTTAATTAGTGACTGCTTGCAGCCTTGTTGGAAGCGAAGATGTTTAAAAAAAAAAAAAAAACTTACTTTGGCTCCCAATATCTAAAAACACCCTCGTCAATTTTTTTTTTTGCTGGTAATATTTTCAGCCGCTTATAATATTACTAGGCACAAAAAATCTGGAAAAACAACTGAAACATATGGAACTTTAATTTCAAAGATGTATTACTTTTTCAAGAAATTACCAAAAACTATTTGTAAATAAAATAAAAATAAGTTAATCGTAATTTCAAAAGTTACTTAAATATACAAGATTTTTAAAGGTATCGATGTAAGTTATTTTGACTGTGTTTGTAATAATTCACAATATTGTTTTCATTTTACTTGTACTTCCTCTATTTCAGCATTTTCAAACACATAGTTTTTACCGGAACTAGAGCAATAAACATCAAATTTGTTTGAAAATTTAAATATAGATTAAAAAAAGAAAAGGAACCTAATGGAATGTGGAACCTTTTTAACATTTATACATAATTTCTAAGTTCTTAGCGTTTAAAAACTTTAAGGTCTGTTTATTAAAAAAAAAAAAACCTTTTCTAAGAAAGTTCCCTGTGTAAAAAGCAAGTATAGCCTTTCCTCAATTAAAAGTATTTATTTATGTTTCCTTGAAGAAATTGTACTTAGGAATTTTGCTTAGAAATTATGTATATATTTTTATTCCTTCGCGTATCGTTTGTTTTGATTTTTGCGCTTAATTTTTGATGTTTTTTTTATGTTATTTTAGTGCCGTTTCAACCCAAATTTTCCATATTATATTTTTTATTATATTTTGACAAAACTATATTCCATATAGTTTTGTCAAAAAATCATCACTTTTTCCAGCACAAAAAAAGCAACAACTTTGGATCCAATTAACTTCTACAGTTAAAAGACCCCTCATTTTCTAAGTCTTTTTAAGCTCTATACAATTATGCTAATCATATATAAATATATTGACAAAAAAATTCTCTGGAATATATATATATATATATATATATATATATATATATATATATATATATATATATATATATATATATATATATATTTCAGCAGTATACAACATTTATCAATAAATAAATAAATATATAAATATATTTTCCAGCAGTATACAACATTTATCAATAAATAAATATATATATATATAAACAATGACAAGCCACAAAAACAAATATTTGAGAAAAATGACTTTTAAGTTTTATTTAAATCTATAAAATCAGTGCTTACAGTAAGATGATTTTATAATTATAGCTCCAATTTTAAAAGTTATGCCTTAATATCTTTTTGGCTATTGCGTATACTATTTATGATTATAAAAATGATAATAACTCATTTTTGAAAAAAGTATGGCTTGTCATTGTTTCACAATAAGCCCTTCATATATATATTGATAAATGTTGCAAACTGTTAGAAATTTTTTTTTTGCAACCCGTTATCAAAAAAGTCAGTTGTAATAATATTATCGATAATAGTGGAAGATATTTTACTAAGGGTTAGGGTCAGGGCAGTGCCGTGCCTCTGTCGGAGACCTCCCCCTCCCCTCCCCTCTCCCTCCCCTCCCAAAAAACAAAAAAACATCTGTAGTTAGAACCTATGGGAATGTTTTGAAAATTTAGAAAGTCAGTGAAATCTTAAGAAGAATGGGAAGTTTTTTTGAAAATCCTCAAAACCAGAAAAAGTTCACGGAATGTTTTAAAATAACTTCAAGCTGAATATTAGTTTTATATTCAGCCTGAAGTTATTTTGTAATATCCAAATTTTGAATTTTTATCATCTTTAGAAGTTGAATATTATATTATATTAAAATAAGACTTGTAACTCAACTTCGACTTGAGTCCCAATGACTTGTAATTTGACTTGAAGTTCCCGTCAAGGTATACAAGCTCTAAAATTGTTTAGAAAAGGATATTTAGTAAACATTTGCCGTAATTCAAAGCTAAGTTACTTTATAGCAATTTAACATATTGTATTGTGGAACATTAAAGATAAAAGTTAAAGCGAAAAGACGTAAAAGCATTATTTTGCGCAGTCTGGTTTTCTTTTTTTTTTTTTTAATGTTTAACTGCGTCCTCATTGGACGTCATTGTCTGACAACCTTTTTAAATTTGACGTTTTGAAAATTTAATGGATCTTAAAAAAAACATGTGTTTAGTTTGAATATAATGTATTGATGTATTTCAAAATTAGGTTTTCAATACTTTATAAATATGGTATGGGATTTAGTTGATTACAAACATAATAATGTACTTAATAACTATAACATGTACGTAATGCTAATCGAAAGAATTTCAGATCTACACGGTAGATCTAAATACGGTAAATTTTTTTAGACTAAAATTCAAAAAATAATCAATAGCTTGCTATTTATAGACAAACAAATAAAAATAACTAGAAATATTAATAATAAAAATTAATCTAATCACTGATAAATATCATATTACTAGTAAATTCAGGGGGTAAATTTACTAGTGAATCCAGGGGTTGCCCGTTTTTAGCAATTATTTAGACTTATTATTATTTTGAAATCAATAATATAATGACTGTTTAAAAAAATCATGTATTGAGAAAATTGATTAGTTCATTCAAATTCATATCAAAACTCGAATTCATATCGATTCCTTCGTAATCATACAATTGTATATTCGAAACACACATTTATATATTTGTAATTAAATAGATAATTGTTTACTATTGGAAGTAAAATTTTGTATTTTTTTTTTCAATTACCATAGAAATGGTTAATGCGGAAAAATTTTCACTCAAAATGGAATAACTAGCTTGTTAAAGCGAATAACTAACTTTTTTTTTTTTTTTTTTTTTTTTTTGATAAATAAACTTTACAAAAAGAAGAGTTATACTATTTATAAAAATCATTTTATTTAAATTTTTAAAATGGCGATAAAAAAATTAAATCTGTTTATCTTCATGCAATACGAACTAGTCAGCCTCAGATGAATTATAGGAAAAAACTTAAAAAAAACAACTTTAGACTGAAAATTTAAAAACTTGTATAGTAAATTTACAAATTAAAACAAATGTTTAAAAAAAAATCAAGATTATAAAGCTAAGTTAATTGATTAAATTGTTACTAAAACTTTTTTCTCTAACCTAATGTTAAAACTTTTCTCTAACCTAATGTTAAAACTATTTTCTCTAACCTAATGTTAAACTCCGGTAAATAAGTAATGCAAAATAAACAGTAAAACTTTCTAAGAGAATAATATCCAATTTATATGTTTATTCAAATACGAATAAAATTTATTATTAAGTAAGACTAAAAACAATGATCGAAATTTTGATAAAAGAGTAAATATAAAGACAAAAAATTTGTTAAAGAAATCTTTTTCTGTCATTATTATTTTTCGGAAAGAAGTTGTTGTTCCCGTTGCACCTACCTAAAGGACACCTAGCCGTGGCTAGGCTCCTCTTTTCCCACCTACACTTTCCCATAACAAGGAGAGTAAAATAATTTTAAAATGTAAATAATGATAATAAGTTTGTTTGTCTTCATGCAATACGAACTTATCAGCCTCAGATAAAAAATAGAAAACATAGAATATAAGAAAGTATATTGAAATTATACAAGTTAGATGACATAGTCAGATGTTTAGAAAAAAATTAATATAAGATTATAAAGGTTAGTCAATTGATTATACTGTTACTAAACAATGCTAAAACCTTTTCCGTCTATGGCCAAATATTGAACTCCGGTAAATCAGTAATGTAAAAATAGTAAATAATCTAGAGCTATTTATTACATAGGAAGATAGCACGTAAGCACGTACTGCCTCAGAAATTCTATTTATAATAAATTGCCCAACCTTTGTAGCAACCACGAGGAGGCTAATACTAGGATATTGTAAGCATGCTTCGGTTTCATATGCTCATATTATGCTTGCAAGCTTCGATTCAGATGTTTTTCCAAGTGCTTTATATCATTGTTGGTCAATTTTCGCTATCCTCCATTTTAAAACCGGCTGTTGAAACAAGCAACACATTCTAAATGTAAATAAAATTGCAGTTGTGATTGTTTATGATCGTTGTGGCGCAATGACTGGTTTCTATTCCTTTACAGGTACACAGTAAATTACATAAAAAAAAAAAAAAAAAACCTTTTTTATATACTACTATGTTACTGTATCAAAAATAATATATCAAGAATTATAAGAGAAATATAATAAGAAATTTAAAAATAAGAAATATATAAAGATATTATTCTCCTAAAGACCGCAAGACTAAAATTGAAATTTTTTTTTTCTTATTTCAGTACAATACTTAACTAAGTACAACACTCTATCTCAACTCAGAAAAATATTGAAGCATAAAACTTAGCTACTGTATGGCCACCGGTCAATGTCACCAAAAAAAATCATAATTTTTCTATTCTAAAAAAATAGATGTGATTCTAAACTGGCAGGCCATCAATTGTAAAAGCATATAAAAAGTTATACAGTTTTGGGAACAACTGGGTTTAATGCTATTGTTCTCCAGACAGGAGATATAATTACTGCACAATTGTATTGCTTATTGCGAAAAATCAAACGATGTCAAAGTTTATTGTTCAAAGCACTATACGCGCAGGGCCGGCCTTTTACATGCGTTTTTAACTTATTTAACAGTATAATAAAATATAGCAGTAAAAATGCCTACCATCAATTACGAGAAATTATCAATTTTAAAAATTATCTGGTTATGCTAAGTAAAATATCAAAATTAAATCTATTAACTGTACCTTACCAACCACAAATGTATATATAAACATATATACACATAGGCGGATTTAGGGTGGGGCGAAGGGGGCAGCCGTCCGGGGCGTCAAATTGACCATTGAAAAAAAGAAATTATTTTTAAAGGATTTTTTTTCATTTTCACTGATATTTTTTTTTTCTAAACGATTTTTTTAATTAAAGTTATTTTTAAAATCTATTATTTTTTTCACTAATATATAAAGAGCAAGTTATATGGTATGGATAGTATGGCAATTCTAGTATTAATTGATATTATATTCTGAGATCAATCTCAACTGGTTTGAGGTTTGCTTATTAAGTTTACTACAATCAAAAAAACAAAATGGTGTAAATTGAAGAATAGAAGAACAAAACTGCAAAAGTAGATAAAGAAGAGAGAAAAAATCATTTCTAAAAATGAAAAGACAGAAGGCAAGTGAATCTCAAAACAGAAAAAGTGCCTCAAAAAGAGCAAAAGAAGATTCTTCATCCAAATCTTTGTGAAACATTTGTGAAAAACCAACATCCATCACTTCACATTCAACTGACTTGTTTTTGTGGACTAATATTGATCAATATTGGATGGCCTCTGGTGGTATATTTTATGTTGACAAGTCAGTTGAATGTGAAGTGATGGATGTTCGTGTTGAAAACCAACTTAAAACAACTCAAAATTCTTCCGTGCCGTTGGAAATGTCTAACATTGGACTTAGGTTTTTTGATGTTGAAGGCGATCAAATGATTTCTGATGTAATATATCCCCTTGCTGATGCGGACGATATTACTAAAATATTTAATTTAAAGTTATCATCTGCCGATAAGAAACCCTCTCCCTTACCCACTATCAAGTTATTAGAGAATTCTTTGTTTTTCGATAGTGTAGATGGTAAACCTGTTCAAACTAGATTTGGCAATATTATTAGTACTAAGGATCCTCGTTTTAGCGAACGTAACAATGTTGCTGAGAAAGTTATTTATAAAGTCGTTTGGAATAATGATATCGGTTTACGTAAACCTATGAAGCTTCTTCTTAATGATCCTTATTCTGCTGTTAAATTTAAATTTTCTGATACTTCGCTTGATAGGGGTGGTCAGTTTATTGACACTAACACTAGTATAGAACGTCAGAAAGCTAATGGTTTTTTTGATGAGAAATGGAACGTTATTAATACTTATCCTTGCGATTATCGTATGGGTCATGTTCATATGCCTAATTATGGACTTAAAAATCTTGTTGGCCGTGCTATTACTTCTCAAGATGATTTAGCTCGCAAAGATGTTCGGTATCCTGTTCAAATTGATCGATGGTATACTCAAAGAGAGGGTATTCCCGAATCCTCTTATAATACTGGAAATATGCATTCTATATATACACCCATTACACCTTATTGTTCTGATTCTAAAGAACCTTATAATATTGAGCAATGTTTTGATGTGTTTTTGCAACCTTATGCTGAGTTTGACCATTCGTCTGTATTATTTAAGAATCGAGAAAATTATGATATTGCCGCTGGCGATAAAATGGTTGAAACTACTTATAACACCTATTGGAACAATTTGCCTTCTGTTATGCCTTTTAGTGGTAATAAATGTTGTAAACGTTTATATTTTTGTATTGATCCTGCTTATATTCGAAAAGACGTTATGCCTACTACTGTCCGTGGGCGTTTAAGATTGAAACATCGTACTCAGATATTTGATAAAGATTGGACTTATGATCAAACACGTGTTTACCCTGTTAACCCTTTATACAAACGACCTAAGATTAAAAATCTAGATTTGGTAAAGATGCTATGTATTCTACTGTGACAATGGCTAATCCATTTGTTAAGGGGAATCCTAAAATTACATTTTTGAATAGTTATCAGAAAATATTTTATCCTACGTTTTCTACTATGTTTGTTAGTTTAGCGCCTTTAACCGACGAAGACGAACCCGCTGAGAAAAAAATAAGACTGTAAATATTTTATAGAATATATTCTTTAAATTTATCCAAAACGTCTATTTCGTTTATTTCCCTTGTTGTTTTCGATAAACTAAGTAAGTATAATAGTTCGTCGCTACATCCACTAACAGCTACCAATTCCTCATGCGTGAATATATTTGTAAGCGGGCATCTGAACCACAAGATTGTACACCTATTCTCGAACGCCTGGTACTCACTCGGGTGCCATTTTAAGATGTCATATTTCGACGAACTATTCATGGTAATAAGAGTTGGACGGGGGTCTATGGCCAGGGAGTCTTTGTACATTACATCTGTCGTTAATGTTTTACTCCCTTCCAGTAGTTGTTTCATTTGTTGGATGACCCCTAGGTGTTCGAACACCATTTCATCGCATCGGTAGACAATTGCATTTGAAAGTGATTGTAACATGAAGGCTGATGGCGAGAGTCCCGTTGGGCAGTTGAAATATCCTATTTCGTGGGGTAGGAAATTATTTAATAGTAAATTTGCGGAAAAGGTTTTACCCGAATCCGATGGCCCGCATAATATTAGCCCCCTCTTTTTGTAATTAAGGTTGAAAATGAACGATGATAGCAAATGTCTTAACCTTGCGACTGACATGGCGTTCTGTGTGGCAATGTGACTTAATAAGAACATTACTGCTCCTAATTTTACCTCATTGTCGCACGCTTTTAACCTTGGTGTTAATACATCCATATTTCTTATACGCAGATAGTTTTGTCGAAGTATTGTCTTTTTCGTGCTTTCTAATACTCTTACGTCTATTTGGTACTCTAACTCTCTAAGCTCGTCGTCAGATCCACTTTCAGATTCAACAACTGTTCTAATTTCTTCTCCGTTTTTGTCATGTGTGCCATCCATTTCGTTATTTCCGAAAGGAGTTTCATTTTCGTCAGACGGGTATGGTTGGTACTTTGGTAATCTTGTTTTAAAGTACAATAATTCTCGTAGGTCCTCGACGTCGTTGGAGTTACAACATCTTCCAATGATGTCGTCGTATTGTTTCTCCAAGTTGGCGATGTATTCTTTATCTGTTCGTTTAGATTGTCGCTGTTTCTCCTCTTTGGTGAGTTTGCGTTTTGTTGATCTTGAATTCCCAACTGCTCTTTCATATTTCGACATCTTTCACAATCGTTTAAAGAACAATCACAAAATAATTGACAGTACTCGTTGTCGCTGTAAAAACTCATTATGAATGATAATAAAATAATATAGCGTTATATATACTGTTTATAATCCTTTAATTGAGATGAAAACAAAAAAATTATCCCTTACCATAAATAACTAATCCCATTGTTTCTAGAACCATGACTAATACGAAACATTTACAAATTCCTTACTGACCGACCTATACCGACCATCCATCCCTTGACACACCCCCACTCCGCCCTCTATGAGATCTCATAGTAAAAAAGACTAATATGAAAATAAACTTGTTACTACTAATAAAAAATATATAATTTGTTTATTTTGTAGTTACTTCAACAAATACCAATGTTACTCGTTTAAACCTAGTTTCTTCTACAAATACTTTATTAACTTCTGCTGTATTGACTGGCATCTCAGCTTCAGGTAACACAGTTTCTACAGAAATTATTTCAGAAGCAGAACAAGAAATAGAAGTGTGTCATAATGTAATTTTACAAGAGTTGCATGCAGGCATAGAAAAAGATAATTATGATAAGCCAAAGAATTAAGAAAAAACAAGTCTCATCATGATATTGGAATGTGGCTAATGACAATTTCATCATATTTTCGAGATGCAATGGTCAAAATCAATTGCAAAATCAAAACTTCCATTTGCCAACTGATGAAGAAAAAAAGAGAACATTGTCTAAGAAATGGTTTACACGTACACTTCACAATGGATAAAAAGTCTTACGAGCATAGTTATTTTATTCTCCTACAAAAAATGCTTTGTTTTGTTTCTGCTGCTGCCTATATAATCGAGAATTTAATTCATCTACAAGAAGCTGCTTTGATTTTGAAAAGGGATTTTCACATTGGAAGAATCTTAATTCACGAATTCCAAGTCATGAGGGAGGCTTCGCTCATCGTTCGGCATTTTTAAAGTGGAAAGAAGGCTTCAAAAATGGTGGGCTAATTAATGATCCGCTTCAGATTTAAGTCACTTGAGCTGCTCGGAAATGGAAGTAAGTTTTAGAGCGTGTTCCTGTAGCAATTCAAATGCTTGCCCAGCAAAATTTAGCATTAAGAGGTCATAATAAGTCTCTACAATCAGATGAAAACTCTGGAAATTTCCTTGCACTTATGAAGTTTCTAGCCAAATTTGACCCATTCATGAAAGAACTTTTAGAATCAGTCAGCTCAAAATTTGATTCTTTGTCATTCAAAATGAACTAATTAATCTGCTTGGTTCAAAAGTACGGAAATATATAATACTTAATGTAAAAAATGCGAAGTATTACAGCATCATTTTTGATACCACTCCTGGTTCATCACATGTCGAACAAATGCCTCAAATTATTAAATATATTGATATTGAAAGAGGCAAAGTCACAGTGAAAGAAGCATTTTTAGACTTCATTCAAGTTATTGGAAATCGGCTGAAGCGATTACAACAGAAATAACAAAAAAGCTTAATTTAGATGGATTGAATTTTCAAGACTGAAGGGGCCAATCCTATGATAATTAAGCAACTATGTCAGGAGCTAATTCTGGAGTTAGAAAACGAATATTAGACTTGAATTCATTAGCAATATTTGTCCCTTGCAATAACCATTCTCTAAATTTGGTTGGAGTCCATGCTGCACATGTAAATAGTCAAACTGTTACATTTTTTGGCACATTTGAAAAATTGTTTTTTTTTTTTCTCATCATCAACTCATAGATGGGAAGTTTTGAAGGAATATGTGAAAATAACAGTAAAAAGCCATTCAGATACAAGATGGAGTTCAAAAGCAGCTGCAGTTACCTCCATATCAACTCAGCTTGAGGAGGTGTTTGCAGCTTTGGAAATGTTATGTCATTCCTCTGGAGAAACGCTTGACTCACGAAGTAATGCTGGACTTATTCTTTTTGACATTCAAAGATTTGAGTTTGTGGCTCTTTTATACTTCTGGTCTGAAATACTTCCTTTAATAGACCAAATTCAAAAGTGCTTACAAAGTAAAGAAATTACTTTCAACCAAGCTTTAATTCAATTAGGAGCTTTGACTGATAAAATTGAAATTTGGAGAAATGCATTATGCACCTCATCCATTACAAAAACTGAGGAAGTGTGCAAAAAATGGGATATTACCGTGGAACGTAGAATTCGAAAAAGGCGTGTCATGTCAGGAGAAACTGCTTCAGATGCCGGTTTAAATGCTCAGCAAGAAATGGATCGATGTATGAAAAAAATGTAGGACAAACTTGATATTGAAATTTCTAACCGATTTTCACAGTTAAGAGTTTTAAATGAACGATTTGGCTTTCTGTGCTCCATTGAGTCTGTCATTAACATACCAAATTGGGAAACTAATAAGGCAGAAATGGAAAGCCTTCAAAGAAATGTTTTAATCTTGCCTCTTGGTACTCGAATGATCTTAATGGCTATGAACTTTTTGATGACTTAAAAGATATTATTGTCTCTCTTAGAAAAGCTAAACTGCAAGAAAAAATAGACTTCTCTCCAATAGGGCTCCTTACCTACGTTTTATATTTGGGACTTAAAGCATATAAGACTTTAGCTACTGCTTTACAGATATTTATATGTCTCAGTTGCATCATGTAAACAATCTTTCAGTAAATTAAAACTAATTAAATCGTATTTGCGTTCTACAATGTCACAGGGAAAGTTGTCAAGCATTGATTTTTGTGATATTCAGGATTTTCCAACTATAAAATTAAGAAAAATACAATTTTAACTAAAATGCCTGAGCTCTATTGACTGTATGCTACAAAATATATTGTAATAATAAATGTGTAATATATATTCATTTATTCATTTGTTACTTATTCACTTTAAAGAAGTATTAATTTTTTTGTTTGCAGGGTGGGGGGGAGGCAGTTTCACTATTTGCCCCGGGCGGCAAAGTTCCTAGATCCACCACTGCATATACATAAACTAAAACAGTTATAATTTAGAAAAACGTTTAAGATTAAATAAAAAAAGTGATAATTATGTGTTAAAACTTTATTGAGTGTTTTTATGGAGTTTAAATTTTTTGATATTGGTAATGAAAATATTTCTAGAATGTTTGGAAGACTTATTTCTATTGAAATTGGGTGAGAGTTCAAAGAGTGAATTAATTAGTGTTTAGGAGATTGAATACCATATTTACCTTTTTTTATTGAGGGTAGATCTAGATTATAACAAAATACCGATCGTTTGTAGAATCATCTATCGTTTGTATGAATCATTCTGATAAAATAATTTAAAATAATTTGAAATGAAATAGTTTGAAATAATTGAAATAATCAAACAACTTGTGAGTTTAAATTAGTCATTAAAAGCAATAGGCAAGCTAATACGAATGATGTCCCATACAAAAAGCTTTATAACAAATAAACAAGTTTATCTAAATTCAAAATATTTGATAAACTATTCAATAAATTTAGATTAAAACTGATTGGCTTGAAATTAACTATTCGTAAAAAATTATTTTTGAATTTTTATTTAAACTATGTTAGGTTTTTAAGTTGAGTAGATAAGCTTTGAACCCATCTTTGGGAGCCATGATTTAGGTGGGAATCAAATACGGCAAAATATCAATGCATCATTGATATTTGGATAATTAATATTATGTTTCATCATAAGTGTTTACAACTTTCAGATTCTAATAAACTTTTTAATTTAAAATGAAAAATTAAGTTTGTTATCTGTCGAATTTAATAAAAGAACCAATCAAAGTGTGCTAATTTATTACCGAAAACATCTGCAAGAAAATTAGGGATGATTTTTAGGTCATTCCGGCCCGAATTACAATATTTCTTGCCGGAATGCCAAAATTTATTTCGTACTTTTTTTCCATAAAAAATGTGACACAGACTGTCTAAAATAAATCAAAAAACCTTTGCCCACAAGGGCAATGAAGAACTTTAGGTAAACCTAGATAAAAAATACAAAATTCCTAACAAACCATACATAATTTTAGGTAAAACTACAGTTAAGCGGTCGTCAGTGGATGGTTTTTAAACATTAAAAATTTTTATTTGAAATAATAAAAGAAAAAAAATTGCTGCCTTACCCCAAACCCTCAGTCACTGTAACAGCTCTTCATTGTAGCAGCAGGCTACAAGATAATGATTATAGCAGCAGACTATAAGATAGTCGATGTATGTACTAAAGCCAATAAATATTCTATATATTTATATCTAAAAGTAACCGCTTTGCGCTAGCCTCCACAAAAAAGCGCAACAAGCGAAAAAATAAATTTATTTTAGACTGCTTAACTGTAGCTTTGCCTAATTTTGTTTGCAGTAATCACTTATATATAAGGATTTCTAAAAGTTTAGGAATATGGTGGTGCAAAAAGAGTTGATATTCAGTTTTGGGAGACAAACAAGCTCTTTTTTCATCAAAAATGTTACCTACCTCTAAGAATAGTCTCATTTTTAATGTTTCTTTAATGTTAACTTTTAAATAGTTAAAAAGTTAAGGATGCCTAATAGAGTAAATATTTCAATTTTAACTTAAATGTAAAAATATAAAACATAGAAATCATCTGAATAAAAAGGAAATCCATAATACTGAGATGCAGACTTTCTCTTTCAATCTTGAAGGTAAAAAATTATATAAATATAAATCTCGTACCGGCCGGATTTTTTTTAACAATTCCGGCAAATCTGGTTCCGGCCGGAATTCAAAATTTCCTATCTGGTACACTTCTAAAGAAAACATAACTAAAATACTATGATTCAGCTTTTCTTTTCTTTTTTTTTAACATTTTCAAAGTGATTTACTATTTTTATAAGAAATGGTTTTGTTAAAAGAGTAAATTCTTTTACTAATTTTGTGAAGTTTTGTAATGAATGAGTAAAATATATATGAGATATTTTATTTAATATTATATTTAATTATAAAGGTTTGTAAAAATATCCAAAATTCAAAAATTATCTCAATCATTAACTTATAATGTTAGGAAGTTGTGATTTTAGTTGAATATAAAAATGACAAAAAACCTTCTATTTCAAATAGTTAGCAAAATGAAATTTTCTTTATAGAATTTATTGTGCTATTAAATTTGTTATCATGCACGTTGCTAGAAAGTGTTTGTAAGGTGCGTTCAAAACAATAATATTACAAAAATCCTTAACTTCAAAAGCTCTCATTTATAAAGAAATCTATAAATTATTAAAATTTATAAATAAATAAAAAAATTTATACGGTTTGTTATTTTGAAAAGTATTAGATATTCATACCAGATATGCTTGCTACCATAAATCATCTAATGTTGACTTTTTTTCTAATTGTTGCCCTTTGCAAAGTATAAAATATGCAGAACATAATAAAAGATCAACAGAAAGCATTCTTTTAGTCATTATATGAGCCCATTCGGTAATGGCTGGCAAACTACTAATTGTCAGATAAACATTTTGACTTTGAACATGACTAAAGAGTCCACCTATGTCTGATTTTAATTTTTGATTTTGTTAAATGAGGTTGTAGAGGTAAAACAAATTTTTGCAAAACAAACCATGGTCTAGTCTAACAAACCATGGTCTAGTCATAAAGACGGTTTGTAATGTATAAGAAAGAAAATTCAGATGAACACTGACTTGATAAAAGTAGTGACGATAAAAATGACTACGATGATACGCCTAAAATGGCTACGATGATACGCTTAAAATGGCTACGATAATATGATAAAAATGACTACGATGGTACGATAAAAATCACTACGATGATACAATTAAAATGGCTACGATGATACGATAAAAATGGCTATGATGAAGATGACGATAATACAATCTCTTTAAAAATAATTTTTAAAACTCAAGACTAATCCTTACATTTTCATATTTAAACTTTATTATGCAAAAAAAAAATTGTATAATTTTTAACAGCTAATAAAAAAAAAAGGCTAGGAGGTGTACAGTGTACACCTCCTAGCCCTTTCTTTTCATTAGCTGCTAAAAGGTACATCAAATTTTTTTCTACACTGTACACTGGGGGTGTAGGTTGGAATAAGTTTGTCTATTAGATTAAGACTTTAAAGGTGAATAATAACTTTTTTTTTAATTTTAACAAAGTTTTTTTTGTCAATATTTGTTCAAATACGTGATTAAAAAAAAAGATACTTTTATACTGTTTTTCAATAAATATTTTCTCATGCAATGCAGCACCCTCTTTACTTTATCGCTTGTGTCCTCACAACAAGTATTTAGTCATACCATGAAGTTACAGCAGTAAACATTAAATTTTTAAAACAAAATAATTTTATTTTAGCCTTTAGAAAGGTTAACATTTAAACACCAAGTATGTGCAACAAAACTTAAATTTTAGCTACACTTAGAGACACTTGTGTACTATTTCGGATGATTCAAAATAAAATTTTGAAAAAACGCACACTGGTAAAGTGTTTGTTATTATTTGAATTAGTATTAAAAAGTTACAGATCCTATGAAATGGGGTGCAGCTCCTGGGTCTTTAAAAATTTTTAGGTAAATAATATATATTTTTTTTTTATAAAGTTTTTTTGTTGTATGTCATTTACGTAGTTGGGTATAAAACGATAAATACCACAATTATCTGTATTATTTGAGTTTGATTAATTCGAAAAGTGTTTTTTGAGTGTGATTAGTTCGAACCATGTTTTGAAATAATTTTTTTTTTTTACACGACACATATCGGCTTTAAAAATTCGATGTAGTGGTACGTTAATAAAGTAAAGCTGGCTTTGGAAGGCTTGCTCTAACTAAAACTTACTCCAAAAACAAGAATCAAGATTCATGGAAAAATTTGTTATACCAGAACCTTTACCTGCATCATTGTGTCTGTTGTGAGGCACAGAATACTAATATCTATTGAGTTTTGCAACAAAATCATTTAAGATATTAATACGACTTTATAAATGGAAGTTTGATAACTATTAGTTATCCATGACATCTGGAAAGCGATTTGAAATGAAGCTAAACTTGTTGCATCTAACCTTCAAATACTTGCTGAACTTGCTCCATCTAGCTTTCATATAGAAACAAAATTGTTCAGAAACAATATCAGAAACAAATTCCACGATAAAAATGTGAATAAATAAGCGCTTTCTTTGAATATCAAAACTCCAAAAACAAATTTTTTATATAGTATTGGAAAATGTTATTAATGGGTTTACAATTCGTTTTAGCGCCACAAAACATTTTTATGAAATCTTCTATGGAACTACTTAAAAATGTCAGAGGATGAATTATTACATTAAGCAGTGAAACTTGTGAAAGAAATGAAGCACATAACAATGCTAAAGCACATACAAAGCTAATTTTGGTTCAAAACATATAGGTGCAATGGAAATGTTAAATGCTTTTCCAAAGTGAAAACAAGAAAGTATGTTTTCAAACCTCAGCGTCAGTTTGAGGATAATCTTTACGCACCAATAACAGTAAACATTTTTGATTTTGTTTCACTATATGTTTACAGGTAAGCAAGCCCGTCTTTACTCATGTTCAGCATAGGCAGCCACTGAGGGGTCACAGCGTTTAGAAAGGCCAGCCAGCAAGGATTAATTTTTTTTTAAACTAATTAAAAAAACTTTTAAATGAAATATGAAAAATCAAAAGTAAAATTTTACAATTTATTATATTTTTATATCTTGAATATTCTTTTAAAAGAAAAAAAATAAGGGTAGTTTGAACGAAGTAATTTGTAATAAAAACCAAGAAAATTTTGCCTGCTGCATTTATGGGATGTCGAAACTTTAATTATCAGCGTGTAGGGTAGTTTGAAGTAGTATGCGACAAAGTAAGGTAACAAAGGTAAGATTAGATAAGTTTCTTTAACCCTCTCTAGAGACAGTTAAGGTGGAATTCAAGAAGTGAACTTGAGTCAAGTTCGACTTGAACTTTACATTGTAACCAATAGCGGCAGAGTATTTTTGAGGGGAAAACCCATACTCTGCCGCTATTGGTTACAATGTAAAGTTCAAGTCGAACTTGACTCAAGTTCGTTTCTTGCATTCCACCCTTAAAATTATTGTCTTTGATTCTTTTAAAGGATTTGGTTTATGGTTTTAATAGCGCATATGTTGTGTTCTATAAATATTTTTTGCAGTAACGTAAGCAGGACCGTAATAAGGTGGATGCTAAGGAGGCTATAGCCACAGGCCAACCAAATTAAATAGGCGCACTGAAAAAAAGGGAAAAACCAATAAAATATTGGTTCACTCCTAAAAAAATATCGACAAATAAAAAGTATCATCTTAAAAAACGTCAAAAAGGCAAAAACATCAAGATATCAACAACCTAATATTTTAATTTGCGGTCTCACATACTAAATGTTTAACTATCAATATTAAATATCTAGACGCAGTAAAAAATATCTATCGGATGTTTAACTATCGGAAATCTAGACGCTGCAACAATTTTGTCCAACCTCGTTGGACAAAATGTCTTTTTCTCGTTTTCATTTCTTTTATATCCAATTTAATAAAAAAAAAAATTAGTGTAGATACAAAGTTTCCTGATGATGTAAGAATGTGGAAAGTTGGTGATGCTTTGTGCAATTACTTCTGTTTTAAAGGAATTGGTAATGTCAACATATGGAAAGTGATTTTAGAATGTCAAAAGGTATATTTCCAGGTAATGCGTTTAAACAACGTTGTTTAAAATTTTTTTGTTTTTGAGATTAAACAATTCAGTTTCACCAATTAAACGGTGAGAAAGTTCAGCGTGATTGGCTTTGTTATTCTCCAAAAACTGGTAAGATATTCTGTGCTAATTGTAAATTATTCGCAAAAGCTAAAGAAACGTCACTGTTAGCAATTAGTGGTTATTACGATTGAAAGAATGCAGTGAGTGATGAAAGTTGCCATGAATAAATATGTTATTGAAAAAGTTAATTAAACAAAAACTACAGGAAAGCGAATAGATAAAAGTAAAGAGTTTAGAAGGGACTCTAGTACTAAATCACGTAGATAAGATTACTTTACAATATATTTCTTGAAGATACGACTCGTTATTTACAATAAAACCTTGGATCACACCAAGTGAATACGCCAAGTCACACGTAGTAATATAAATGCAAGAGAGCGAGAAAGGAGCGCTTTCTCTTATATATATAAAAACAAGAAACCAACTGGCTGCTGCGTTAGCAAACTAACGCAACACTGCGGCCGGCACTTTTAAATTGTTATTTAAAATTTCAATGTTCTTTTCACTTATAAATGTTACTTGAGTTGATTGTTCTTCAATATCGTAATGTCTTTCTAACAGATAAAGTTTATTTGCTGTTCTTTTAATAATAACAGATCTATCGCCAGAGATGACACGTATTTCGGCAGCACGTACTTGACCATCATTTGAATATCACAACCTTTGCCGACAATTATCACAACATCGCCGACTTTCATTTGAAATCCCCAACTTCGATGTGTCACGCTTTTATGCAATTCTTGTAAACTTGTTAAATATTCTCCTTTCCAGATATGCCAATAAAAATCCAAAATTGCTTTTTGGTGTAAATATCTTTGCTTATCATTGCCTTGGTCTGTAGGTAAAGGGTTACTAAGATTCACAGATTCTAAAGGTAATTTCCTTCCAAACACGATATGATTTGGGGTTAGTGGTTCGTCACCAGGTGCATCGTAAAGAAATGTAATCGGCCGGTTATTAATAGTAACAACAATTTCAGCCAGAATTGTAGTTATTTCTTCGTAAGTTACTCTAGATGTTCCAAGCACATTTTTAGCGACAAATATCCGCGCTTTATACATCATATTAGATTCATAAATATTTTTAATCACAATTGGACCGCAAAGATCTACTCCAACTGTAAATAACGAGTCGTATTTTCAAGAAATATATTGTAAAGTAATCTTATCAACGTGATTTAGTACTAGAGTCCCTTCTAAACTCTTTATGGAGCCCACGATTTGAAAGATAATCGAAGATTTTATTACCTAATTTGTTTTTAGTTGTATACAAAGAATTATCTTGTGTTTTTTATATTTCTTGCATCAAGTTATTTTCTGATTCTATTATTTGTCTTAATTGGGTAAACAATGTAAATAAAAAATATGAAGCATTTGTTCAGAAACGCTTAGAAAAAATTCGTTCTTTGTATAATATTAATTTTATAAGAATTAAAAATTTTATGAATATTAAGAATTTTTTTAAAATTCTTAATATTCATAAAATCTAAATTTACTATAGAATGTTCTGAAGTAATTAAAGTTGCGACTTCAGACAGAGAATCTCCTTGCTTGCTTAAATCAAATGAAGGCCATGAAATAAAATTATTGAATAGAAAACTTGGACCTTTAAACCAAAAGTCGTTATTTTGAAAAGTACTAAATCTACATCCGCGAGATATAATATCTGCGGGATTTCTTTCACTTTCAACATAACTCCAAAAATTAATATTATACAAAGAACGAATTTTTTCTAAGCGTTTCTGAACAAATGCTTCATATTTTTTATTTACATTGTTTACCCAATTAAGAAAAATAATAGAATCAGAAAATAACTTGATGCAAGAAATATTTAAAACACAAGATAATTCTTTGTATACAACTAAAAACAAATTACCTAATAAAATCTTCGATTATCTTTCAAATCGTGGGCTCCATAAAGAGTTTAGAAGGGACTCTAGTAATAAATCACGTAGATAAGATTACTTTACAATATATTTCTTGAAGATACGACTCGTTATTTACAATAAAACCTTGGATCACGCCAAGTTAATACGCCAAGTCACACGTAGTAATATAAACGCAAGAGAGCGAGAAAGGAGCGCTTTCTCTTATATATATAAAAACAAGAAACCAACTGGCTGCTGCATTAGCAAACTAACGCAACAAAAAGTCTTGTAGAACAGTACATGTCTAAAAGGAACTATTGGCTTTAACTTCTCAAACGGATTTCAAGTGTAGTCAAATTATTATTGGCAAGAAGTATTGCTTTTCGTGGAAATGACGAGATTATTGGATCCGTAAACAATGGAAATTATTTAAGATGTTTGAAGTTACTTGCGGAGTATGATCCATTTCTTTAAGAATACATTCAACAACGCGCTAAAAAAAAGTAGAGGCTAAATATCATATATGCCATTAAGAATTTGTGATGAATTTATTTTAATTATAGGTGATCAGGTCATACAAGAAATAAAAGATGCAAGTACTACTTTGTCCTAGCAGACTCAACACCGAATGTTTTGCATACAAACCAGTTAACATTGATCATTCTATATGTGATAGTTGATCCTATGGCATCAAATATGAGCGTATATTGTATAATTTTTTGCAATTTTCCATTACATTAAAAACTACTCTATACAGTAAGTATTTTGAAAACAATGTTAACTGCATTGAATTATAATAATTATGAAAAAAAACATTTTCTATCCTTTTTGCTGCTTTTTGTGATATTTTAATAATAGGTCGTAGACCCACTCCAAATCTGCAGCCTCAGGCACACTTGACCTTTTATCCGGCCCTGAACGTAAGGCATTATTAGTTAGGCCTGATATTCGGGAAAAGATTACACAGAAACTATAAAATTTCTTAAAAAAGCAAGTTGCTGTAAGATTAATATTGGGACAAACAAACAATTTGACGTCACCAAAACGGTACTTTATTGCTAAGCCAAAAACATCTACTTTTCGGAATGTTTTGTTTGTTCAATAACAAAATAGCTAGTTTTATTGTGATTTATACCACGTTCATACTGACGATAAAACGCGCTTTATTTTAAAAGCGTATTAAATTGTTACTGTAAAAAGCTGTATAAAGCAATAATAAAACAATACTGCGAGGTTGTTTTGTCCATATAAAAAGCTTGGATTATTATAAAGCAACTTCACCATGCTGTTTTATTATTGTTTTATTTAGTTTATAAAGTCAAAAACCTAAAACGTGTTTAAAATAAAACGTGTTTTACCATCAGTGTGAACGAGGTATTATATAAGTGAAGCCATTATATTTTTTAGTGCATGTCTTAGCGAAGACATGATCGATGCAAGTCTTATTCTTGATTGATAGGCAATGTATTTAGTTGCAATGATGTTGCTCGCCCAAGAGTTATAAAATTATCTAAACAACGCCGGTATTTATTTTCCAAAAACTTTGTCTCAAATTTCTCTCAAATTGAAATTTGAACCTGGGTAATCAGAAAACCAAATCATCTCAATTTAGTTTTGGTTATTCAAACCAAAAGTCTCTAATGTCAAGGATGTTTCTCTCTGCTTCTATTATAAATTGTACCGTAGAAAGGAGAAGGGGAGAGGAAGAGATTGGAGAGACCACATCCATTATTTTTCTAAAGGGAGGGGGAGGGAAACTGATAACACAAAAACGGGTTGCAGGTCTTTAATGTACCGTTAGTAATGGTAAATGCCGAAACAATCCGGGTGCATGGGTGTAGCTGCGCTATGCCTATTGGGGCCTTAAAAAATAGGGTCTCAGTAGGAACCCCCGATTTTTAAATATGCATCCCGCTGCAATTGTGGATTAGTTGGGGCCTTTATATCACTACTGCGAGGACCTAAAAATGTATAAAATGTCCAGCTTTTTAATGCCTAAAATAAAATAACTGAGCAAGATGAGAATGTTAATGTTAATGTAGTCAGTTGAATCAAAGAGATATAATAGCTGGAGGGAGAACGAAGTTAAAATACGTCATTTCTTAAGGAAAAGTCTTAAACACCGCGTAATTATCATAATTTAAAGTTAACCAATTATATTCCACTTTAAACAAAAATTATCTAAACCCTAACCCTGACCTAGAGCTGAACAGGTAAGCAAAAAATAAGGTTTAAACAGGTAGTAAAGATTGTCTCAAGCTTTGATATTTATACCTATAATTGAGGTGTGCAAGAAATCATTACTTCAACTTAATCGTGATTTTTTTTTATAATTAACCTCTTAATTGATCGAATAGCCTTTTAAGAGATTAATCCACTTCGATTACAGCTCTCAAAGCTTACAAATTACATTTCAAAATTTTTTTTTTTTGCCAAAGCGCCATTTTGACTTGACGCTGGAATAATTATACAGCAAGGACTATATTGGGTTTGAAATCATTTTGGGCTTCCTTCTCATTCCAGCTATTATATCTCTTTGGCTGGATTTGAGATTTAGAGTTCGGTTTCATCATATGTATATTTTTACTTTTACACTTTTCATGTAATACAATTTTTTTTTCTTCATAAAAAAGTTGTTGAACATAATTAAATTATGTTATGAGCTTAAATTTAAAAAGTTGCTTTTGCTGCATATTTAACTTTTTAAATGAAAAACTAAAACAAAAAAATTATTTGCATAATCAAGATGCTGCAGAAAAAATTTTTAAAAAAAAGCAACAAAAACTAATTTAAGGTAGTAGTCGCTTAACTATTTTTCTTTCAAGTTGAAAAATGGTGAAACTCGAAAGAGAGTCTTATTTATTTACCCTCCACTGGAAATATTTTTTGTTTCCTTTTGCTTGCTTTATTATAATTCAGATGAAAAATTCAGAACTGGATACGATGATTGGTTGCACTGACAGCATTCTATACAGAGGCATGAACAAAGCAGACAAAACACTGATGCAGTCCAGTGGGCAGGGTATTGGAGTCTCAAAGCTTACAAATTACATTTCAAAATTTTTTTTTTTTGCCAAAGCGCCATTTTGCCTTGACGCCGGAATAATTATACAGCAAGGACTATATTGGGTTTGAAATCATTTTGGGCTTCCTTCTCATTCCAGCTATTATATCTCTTTGGCTGGATTTGAGATTTAGAGTTCGGTTTCATCATATGTATATTTTTACTTTTACATTTTTCATGTAATACAACTTTTTTTTCTTCATAAAAAAGTTGTTGAACATAATTAAATTATGTTATGAGCTTAAATTTAAAAAGTTGCTTTTGCTGCATATTTAACTTTTTAAATGAAAAACTAAAACAAAAAAATTATTTGCATAACCAAGATGCTGCAGAAAAAATTTTTAAAAAAAAGCAACAAAAACTAATTTAAGGTAGTAGTCGCTTAACTATTTTTCTTTCAAGTTGAAAAATGGTGAAACTCGAAAGAGAGTCTTATTTATTCACCCTCCACTGGAAATATTTTTTGTTTCCTTTTGCTTGCTTTATTATGATTCAGATGAAAAATTCAGAACTGGATACGATGATTGGTTGCACTGACAGCATTCTATACAGAGGCATGAACAAAGCAGACAAAACACTGATGCAGTCCAGTGGGCAGGGTATTGGAGTTTTTTTTTAAATTTGACCAATTCCTTGCTAAGATATTAAAAAGTTGATGAAATAAGAGCAGAGGAAATGTTTAAAACATTTATTGACAACTAAAAGACGGTTGACAGTTTGTTCTGGTCTTGTAATTGGTGCAGGAAAGGATATGAAAGTTACCATCAAAAGCCTGAATGCGACATGGTTGTCGGGATAAGCCGCTTTTTTTTAAATGTTGCATACAGTTTACATTCATAAAAAACTGTTGATATTGTTTTTATGGCGGAGCATTGATACAAAATTATGTTACAATTTGATGCTACTAGAATTAAAATTCAGAATAGAAGTGCTCTTAAGCTTTTGATGTGCGGTTGCTTTAATCTTTTTTGGAATATGTGACATCAGTTCTTAAAGGTTTTTTTAACATTTAAAAATGTAAATGGAATGTTCTCGAACATTTTTTCTAAGCAGTAAAAGCATTAAAATACAAGGAAAAAAATGCGCAAAGTAGGAGTTAGTGAGAATAGAGACAGAATGAAGTGGGTCATAGTGACAAATTTAAAGTTAAACACGTTTTCCCTATCATATTTTGTATACGATTGTATAGAGAAAAAGTTTGTATTTCTAAACAGTTTTCCAACCATCACCGTTTATGTAATTATTGCTAAAAAAGGCAACTATTTATTCTTCAGACTTAGGTACAAAATTCCATGATGAAATTGTCAAGTTTTCTAGCTTCATGTAAATCAGAAGAATATATCAGAAATAGAATGTTTATTTGCAACCCTAAAGAATTAGTTAGAACCAGTTTTTTCTGATGTTGACATTGCATATCGAATTTTTCTGACCCATCCGATTACTAATTGTAAAAAAAAGAGAAGAACATTTTAAAACATGGCAAGAATTAAGAATGATCTCCGTTTCTTAATTTTAAATGGTCGTTTAAATACTCTTCGTTTAATGACAATTGAAAATAATTGAATATTTGAAAACATAAACTGAATATTTGAAAACATAAATAATTGAAAACATAAGACCTTACCTCCTCCATTTATTGATTTTTTAATTATAAAAAATATTCGTTATCAACTTTGATCAGCTAAAAGCTTCAAATTATCTCTACCTAAACTTAGAACTGTTTGTTATGGACATGAATCGACTAAATATCAGAGCATATGCACATGGAATAGTCTCCCCTCACAATAAAAATCTCTCCCTACCTTTTGCAAATTCAAAAACAGTCTATTTAATTTTTTATTAAACAAGTATTCTAATTTCTATGCTACTCTACTGCTAACTATATGCTATCCATTTTAACTTTATTCACTTCAATGCTGGTTTATAACTACTAATACTTGATCTTTTTAAAAATTCTTTTCTACTACTTTCTTCATTTCAATGCTGATTTATTACCAATACTTGCTCTTTCTTAACTTTTTCTCATATTAATATCACTATTCTATTTCCAACTCTCACTATTATAAATATTGCTATTTTTATTATTGTTATTATTATTATTGTTGCTATTGTTATCATTATTATTATTATTATTATTATTATTATTATTATTGTTATTTTTATTATGATTATTATTGCTATTATTATTAGTATTATTATTATTACTATTATTATTATAAATAGAATTGTTATTTTTATTCTTAGTATTATTATTTTGATTATTATTACCAATAGCTGGAGTTTTTATTATTATTGCCTATTTTATTACTGATACTTATATTACTATATTATTTACAATGTTGTTACTGTATATTATTATAATCTACTTCACTTTTATTGCTATATTTTAGTTAGATATATAAAAGTCTTTTATTCTAGATAGATGTATAAAAGTAAATTGAATTTTGTCCTAAATTTATCAAACTTCTGACTTAATTATTATTTCATAAAGTTTTTCGTTTAAGTATTACACTGTTTTACTTTTTGTTTTGCTTGTTGTAAGTTACTTGTACTATATGTAAATATTCCACGAAATGTAAAATCTATTTCAGAATACATTTGATTTGATTTGAAAGAATTCTCTTACTAAATGTAATATATGAAGATGTTTTAATTGACTTTGGCAATAAGAAAGCGATAAAAATTTCTCTGAGATTAAAAATTTGTTTTTGAATATACTTTTTTTAAGAATGGGACCCAAAATAATTTTTAATTCCGGCCCCCAACACCCTTAATCAGCCTTGTTAATATTACATTAAGATGATAACATAAAGTTTTCAATTTTTCTTTTAGTAGTTAATTTGAGTTAAAACTTAATTCAAATGAAGAAATTTAATTTAAAGGGAACTTTATCAGAAGAATCTGATTTAATGGTGGAATTAAGAGTCGTTATCTGAGGAATATAAGCAAAACAGGCAAATTCTGGCAGCGATGTCTTTAGACTGTCTTCGTATTTAGATATTTTGTAGAAAAAAATGAAATTATGAAATTACTGTTAAACTTTTTTTTTGAAAACTTTTGTTACTTGGGGAGATGATCCCCAGTGAAAAAAAACTGTGTTCCACATAATTTCCGTGTTGGATTCATAGCATTTATGTGGGATGGATTTTTTCATGTAATTACTGTACGGAAATTTGTAACATCAAACCCATATGAGTAATTACGCATGGGTTACGCATGGCATTCATATATTACAAACACATATAGGATACCCCATGTGGATTACATGTGGGAATTATAATAAATACTTTTAAAATACTTTGCAAAAGCTCTAAAACCAAAATTTTGGTTTTAGAGCTTTTGCAAAAGCTCTAAATTAATTTTCAAACATTTTTTACAATTCTATTATTCACCTTCGATTTCTTACAGCTCAAAGGCAAAAAAAAAAAAAAAAAATACAAAAACATATACCATCAAACGGGGTGACTGATAGGTATTTGAGCATTTTTGCAAATAAACTTTCGTATAAATTTTTTTATGAATTTTATTTTTTCGATGTAACATTATACCTTTCCTTTATAGGATTCCATTAAATACAATTTATTTTTTTTGATTCTAACATATTTTTTTTTAACTCAAAAATGTTATCAATCTCAATCCTTTGTTGGGGGTGACTTTGATAGTTTATTATTTCTTAAAAGCTTATTAAATAAGCCATCTTTACAAGTGTCATTAATACTTTTTTTTGGTGTTTTACTAAATTACAACACAATTTACAAATATATTTTTAAGATTTTACTGGTAAAATTATAAATTTAGACAACAAAATTGGTTATCGAATATATCCACAAAATGGACAAAAAAACGAAAAACAATTTGGTGTTAATATGCTAAATATAACAATATAATATATCAATAGCATCATTAGAGTAATTAGAATTAACAGTTATAAAATAATACTTACGAAAAAAGGTACTAATTGTATATAAATATTAAGTACTAATGTACTTTACTTGTTTAACTCCATTTAAAATAAAAAAAAGATACCAAAACAAAAAAATCTAAAAATCACACTTTCTGAAGATTTTACAACAGGTGTTAAAACCGGACTAGGAATTAGTTTTCTGTGTAGTACCTCTAAACTGCTGCAGGGTACTAATTATTAAAATAGATGTTTGAAAACAAAGTGTTAATTTTCTTAAATGAAATATTCTGAGTTCAATCATTAAGTGAATATTTCTGACACCTTCTGATAGCGTATCCAATTTACTTAACAGATTTTATCAATACTTTTTACATTTGCAAACTCTAGTTGTTAACTAATATTTGTCTTCGGCGATTAAAGATGTTGCAATATACTTGAGAAATGTACAGCAAAAACTATGTCTTCTGCAACAGGATAATTAAACAGATTTTTGGATCCTTCTACTTTCCTTAGGAACCTCATATAAAGATTTTTGGGTGTTAGTAAAACCTCAACAATCTGCCCAATGTATTTCAATTTCACACTTTTTTTAGTTTTTCCTGGGTAAAATACATGCCAACTCTCTGTAGTTAGAAAACTGTTGACATCAGGTTCTTTTTGATTAGACTCATTTAAATCAACATCTTTCTTGTCATTACTTTCATTGGGATAACCACTTCTACTTCAATGTCTTCTAATTCAGACGAAAACTCGACATCCTTTGAAGTTATTTTTGATTTTTTACCTTTCATTTGTTGGTTTTTGGATTTTTTCTGTTTTGATGTTTTTCTATAATCAATTTCATCTATCGTGATCAATTTTCCTGTTGCAATTTTTTCCCCTCTTTTTCTATTGGTTTTTCCTGCTGCATCATTGCCACAATACTTCATGAGATTATCTATTACACTTTCATTTAATATTTCTTTTATGGTCTTACTGCTATAGTCTTTGTTGACATCTGGAAGCCATTTTAATACTTTTTCTCAATACATACCTGAAGTTTTGAATCCCGCTTTTAAATTGTCTGCTTTCAGAGTATTTTGCAACTTTGTCAAGAGCGCTGGGAAATGGTTTTTTGGAATTGAACCCTTGATTCGTGATTCTCGTCTCCATGTTTGTAAAATCTTCTTTCCATAAAATCTTCTTACTGGGAAGAAGATTTTATGGAAAGAATTTTTAAAAAAAAATTCTTTCCATAAAATCTTCTTCCCTGTAAGAAGATTTTATGGAAAAAATCTTCTTACAGGGAATCTGTAGGAAAAAGATTTTATTTCATTTCAGGAATAAAAATTTTCCTGAACCAACGTTCAAATGTTCTAGAGACAAACCAACCACATTTTGAACTGTCGAATATAGTTCCAGGTGGGCCACCATTTTTCCACTCTATGTAGCAGTGTGCAGCTTTATAAATAACCATGGGAGAAAGAAACTGACAAGCTGTACTCCCACAGTACATAATACTGATAGCTTCCTTAGAATGCTGCATTTTTCTTTCTACGCGTTCAAGGCCACGTTTACAAACTACTGTTTTAGAGCCTGGATTATAACTCACATTTGTCTCATCATAGTTGAATATATTGGTATTAGGAATGTCTTGAGAAAAAATGAGATTTTAAGATTTTGTTTAAAAAAATCAAAATTACATTCATGAGAAAAATCTTTAGAAGTATTTAGAATTATACTATTCCATAAAAACGGTCCGCGAAATGAAATAAAAAATTTTCCAAAATTAGTTTGAGAAAATGGTTGTCGAATTAAATTATCGCTCCTTAAAATATCTTATTTCTATCTCTTTGTAAATACAAGTTACGAAAATAAACCGGTGACGGGTGGGTCTTGCATTTATACATAAAACAAAGAATATTAAAAATATTTAACTCATATATATTAAGTGCTTTCATATCATATAAAAGAGACTTAGCGTGAGCAAAACGGTCTTTGAAATTTATAAGGCGTACTACATGTTTCTGTTGCCGATAAAGAGGTTTAAGCTTACTTTTATAAGTGCTACCCCAAGCAATGTTTGCATAATTAATATGACAATGATTTAGCGAATAATATAACTGAATTAAGGTATGTTTATCTAGAAATTTTCTTATTTTGTATAAAATGCCTATACTCTTTGAAATTTTATTGCACAAGTTAGCATTGTGGCTTTTTCAATTAAGATTTTCATCGATATATACACCTAAAAATCTTGTCACTAGAACTCTTTTAATAATTATGTTATCGATAAAAAGAAAGGGAAAGTTGCTAGGCAGCTGGTGCTTTTTACCATAAGGATGAAAAAGAATCCATTTAGTTTTATCAATATTTAATGATAGTTTGTTTAATCTAAACCATTCGGAAATTTTGGCTAGTTCAATGTTTATGTTGCTAAAAAGTGTAAAAATGTTTTTATGAGAAAGAAATAAGTTAGAATCATCAGCAAACATAATTGTCATTAGGTTAGAAGCTTTTGGTAGATCATTAATATAAATTAGAAATAGGAGGGGTCCTAATATAGATCCTTGAGGAACTCTACATGAAATATTTAACAAATTAGATGATACGTTATCATCTGCATAAACAAATTGTTTCCGATTATTTAGGTAACTTTTAAGCCAAATTAATATATTTCCAGTAATTCTGTACCACTCCAACTTTTTAAAAAGAATTTTATGATCAATGGTATCAAAAGCTTTTGCCAAGTCAATTAAAACACCTAAAGTAAATTGAGAATTTTCAAATGAGTCAGATATATTTCTTGTAAATTGTAAAATGGCATGTTCAGTGGAATTGTTTTTTTGGAATCCATATTGATTGCTGTATAATAAATTGTTTATAGTAAGATGATTATAAATTTTATTGTACAAAATTCTTTCTAAAACTTTAGAGAATACAGAAAGTAGTGAAATTGGACGATAGTTACTTATATTCCAACGTCACCACCTTTTAATATTGGTATGACTTTTGCTAATTTAAGAGCTTGTGGAAAAATTCCCTGTTTAATTGATATCGAAAAAATCTTAAAGAGTATATCTTTTAAAACATCAAATGAACTTATAATAATGTTGCCGTTAATACCATCAGGGCCTACTGCTTTGTTAGATTTCAACATTTTAAATGCAATTTCAAACTCTTCAAATGATAATTCAAAAGAGTTCAAGTAAGAGTTTATAGGGAAACATTGATCAATCATTAAGCTGTTTGCTATAGGAATGTTTTTTGCAAGATTTGGTTCTACAGACACAAAATATTTATTAAACTCTTCCGTAATTTGTCTTTTATCATATAAAAATTCATTATTATGTTTAACCATGTTTGGTAAAGGGTGAGATGTACTTTTTTTGCTGCCAGTAATTTCTCTTATTATAAACCAAGTGCGCCTAAAATTTAATTTATATTTATCTAGTAAATTTAAATAATATATATATATATATTTTTTTTGAGGCTTTCAAAAAGTTTAGCGTAATTTTTATATATAATTTTATTTTCATTTGTTTTACATTTTAAGTAATTAACGTATAATTTTTGTTTAATTTTTGAAGACTTACGCAAACCCTTTGTAATCCAAGGCAATTTAATACTTTTAGCTTTGAGATTTAAATTAACTTCAGGGAAATTAGTGTCGTAAATATCATAGAAAGTTTTAAAAAAGGAGTTATAAATTAAGTTTGTATTATCAGAGACGTTAATAAAGTTCCAATCAATTAAAGATAATTGTTCTTTAAAAGATTCAAGGTTTTTATTTGTAAAAATTCGCTTTTTCAAAACTCGTTTTTCATTAGGAATTAATTTATTATCTATATTTATAGAAAAGAAAACAGGAAAATGATCAGATATGTCATTTTTAATTATGCCTTTTTTTAAGGATACGTTAAAAACATCAGTGGTTAAAATATTATCAATTAAAGAAACACTTGATTGAGTAATTCTTGTCGGTTTGCTAATCAAAGGAATCGCACCATTTTCAAAAATGTCATTATAAAACTTTTTAATGTTATTATTGACGTGGTATTGAAAACAATCTAAATTCAGATCACCCAATAAGTAGATAAATTTATTTTCGCGGTTAATTTTTTTAATAACGTCATTACATAAAAACGAATTAAAATTTTTAATTTCACCTGAAGATGGGCAATAACAGCAATTTAGAATTTTATTTATTATTTTATTGGTTAAAATTTCAATCGTTAAAACCTCTTTATCAGCATCAGTGATGCTCATGTCATGCCGGGTAAAATATTGTAAGTTATTTTTAACATAAATAAGAGCGCCTCCGCCACGCTTATTTGTTTTTCGTGCAAATGAAATTATATTAAAACCCGGCAGTTCAAAATTGGTAAAAGAATTTACGTCATCCGAACTGCACCATGTTTTTGTTAAGCAGATTATATTAAAAAGATTACTAGTTTCTTCAATAAAATTACTAAAGATTTCAAATTTTTTTTTAAATTTCGAATATTAATGTGAATTGTGTTAATATTATTTTATTCAAGAAATCCTTTAATTTTATGGGTATAATAGTAGTTGCATTTATTTTGCAAAGCATCAGAATCAGTAAAATAATTAAGATCAGGATCAGATTCCTCGTCTAATAAGAAATCATTAGTTCGAAAAAAATCATAAAAACAAGACTCGAAATTTAAGGTTTTATTAGAATCCATTTAATTTTTGTTTTTTCATACTCGAAATGAGATCAAAGAATTTCTTTTATAAATCCCGTATGATTAATTTATTATATACAACTTTAGCGTACTTACCCTTTGCCCTTTAATCTTTTGCCTCATTCAGGAGTTTTATCCGCAATTCCAGCGTATGATCACTATAATCTTCATTTATGTAAACCTTTTGGGTCCATAATTTCATCGTCGTATATTTTCCTAGTATCGTGGCTTTATCTTTGTAGTTAAGAAATCTTAGGCTATTTCGACGATGGAAGAGATAAATTTCGTGTTTAAAAATTTCTTTTTTCAAAAGTTTTTATTTCTTTAATTATAGTTTAAACACCTTAAAATTATTGTTAAAATAAATTTTGAGTAGAAAATGTTTGAACCGAGTAGATAAATTTGATGAATATTAGCAACTGTTTGTTCTTTTTATTATTCGAAAAAGTGAGTAAAATTTGAGGGCGAGTTATTGCAATATTTTAAACAAAACATATCCATATTTTTGTTTAGAAAGAATCTTTGAGATTACATATATGTCTTGAGTAAAAAAACTTTTACTCTTTAAAAATAATTCAAGTGTTTTTTTGTCACATACACATCTGCAAAAATTACGTTGTGTCACTGAACTAAAAGCTAAAAAAATTTAATTATCGCAATGAAATTATGCTTTATGGCGCGGTTTTTTTAGAAATTACATATTTTAACGTAAACTTTTAATCATTACTAAAAAAAAATTGGTCAAAAAGCATTGTATTAACATATAGTTATAGTTTAAAAGTTATTGCGTCACTGAACCCATCGACGGGGTAATTAGCGTTTTATAAAATAGCGCGGTAAGGAAGTCAAAATATCATCCAAAAGTTCAGATTCCATTGTGGGTTGTGAAATTTTTTAAATTCGAATAAATTTTTGCATTTTAGTATTGTGAAGGGCTATTAGTAAATATTAGTAAACTTTTGGATTTATGTTAACATTTTCTTATAAAGTTGTAAATTTTTAAGAAATGGAATCAAAATTAGAAGTAAAAAAAAAAAACGTTATGCAGAATACCAAGCTAATTATGTTTCTCGGAATGCTGATAAAAAGAAAGAAATGTCCAGAGTTAGATCTAAGAGATATCGAGAAAAATTGAAAGCCGATCCTAATAAAAAAGCAGTTTATGCTGCAAAAGCAAAATTAAGAGTTTTAAAAAGTCGCGCTTTAAAAAGAAAACTTTTAAATCAATATCAAAGACCAAGCTCATCTTTTAAAAACGTTCAAAAAAGAGGAAAAGCATTGAAAAAAGTTTTAAAAGCACTACCAACTTCAAAGGAGAAGCAATCTGTAATTCTTTCTATTCTTTTAAATAGCTCTGCTTGTAAAGATAATTTGGGTCTACCTCCAGCATGTTCAAAGCTGTATGGTCTTTCTGAAAGCGATGTTTTAGCAGTTGTAAACTTTTATAATGAAGATGAAGTTTCCCAAATATCACCAAACAAAAAAGATGTCACTCGAATTCAATTATCTGACGGAAAAGCAAACAATATTCAGATACGTCATTTATATTATACGCTAAAAGAAGCTTTCGAGTTATTCAAGGAAAAGCATCTGCACATAAAAATTGGACTCAGCAAATTTTGCGACCTTCGTCCACGCAATGTAAAATCAGTTACAAAATTTCCGCATAATGTTTGTGTTTGTAGTTTGCATGAAAATATGCGATTTGCCTTAAATGCATTAACAAAATCAATTCAAGCGCCTTCAATCAAAGTTGGATCTGAAATGATAAATAACTTTGTGAACCGTACACATACAAATGCGCCTATGACAAATGCGTTGCATGCAAAGGTATGAAACAGTTCGATAAACACTTGCAAATTGTTAATACATTTGGTTTCGAAGAATCCTGGGACGAGTGGAGAAAGCCTGAAACTAAAACATATGCAAACATTGAAAAAATTTCAAAAAAGTCTACTGTAACAGAACTCATCCAACACATATCAGCGATGCGTGATAAGTTTGTTAAACACGCATTTGTAAAGAAAAACCAATCAACAATTTTTAATAAACTGAAGGAGGTTTAGATGAGTGTTAATTCTGAAATTGCGGTAATCCAAGTTGACTGGGCTGAAAACGCTAGGTGTTTCTATCAAAATGAGCCACAAGCGGCTCATTTTGGTCAAAATCAAGTTTCTATCATGACCCTAGCAGTCTGGAACATTGAGTTGAAAACATTTTCTATAGTTTCAGATTCAACTGATCATACTAAGTCTTCCGTTATACCGTACATTGACAAAATCCTTCACTTTATTCCTGATCAAGTCAAAGAAGTACACATGTTCAGCGATAATGCCACTTCTCAGTTCAAAAACAAAAGCATTATGGCAGCAATGGTTGTGTTTGAAAAACGTTTTCATAAAAAATTCTTCTGGCATTTCTTTGCAGCGATGCATGGGAAAGGAGTGGTTGACGGAATAGGAGCTACTGTTAAGCGAATCGCAGCCCTGAGAGTTAAAACTAGTCAATACGAAATCAGGTCAGCAGCAGATTTTGCGTTAGCATTACAAGATTTGCAAATATCTGTAATTCACATGTCAGAAAACGATACAAGACAACAAAAAAATAAACTTGGATTCAGTTCAATTTTAATTTATTCAAGAAAAATCAAAAGTATATCAAAATCACATTATTTTTATGTTCAGAATGATAACGTTGTTCCGATGCTATTTTCACCTGAGTATAATTAAAATTTATTACAAAATAACAAAACTTTTTAAAATGATTTTAATTTCGTCTTTTTGTTTCGTCACTGAACGTTGCGTCGCAGAACTGATAGTTTTTTTTCTGTAAAATAAAACGATATGAAAACTTTATTGTTTGTGGCTTTTTTTATGACTACCTTATTGCCAAATGAATAAATTACAACAAAAAAATCTAATAAGTCAAGCAAGAATTAAAATTTCAGCGAAAACTCCATTTAAAAGTATGCTGATAAAAAAACACTTTTTTCCGCGTTGCGTCACTGAACTCATGTTTTAATTTTTGCTATGTAGCAGTGTTATATTAATACAATTGTGTTTAGTTTATATAATAAAATTTTAATTCAAGATTGATTTAGAGTAATAAAAAATTATTTTTGAGTTATAGAAAAATTTCTATTAAAAAAATCTCTCCGCATGATGCGTCACTGAACTATGGAAGTGGTCCTTACTACGATCGATCTATTTTTTTTATTGTTTTCATGTAATTTTTTCCCAAATCGATGCGCCCTTTCAATTTCAAAGTTTTCTTGTAGTTGAAGTTTATTATTTAAAATCTCCCTTACTTTTCACTGTCTTCCCAACTTTCATTTTCAATTTCTTCAATCCCGCAGAATCTTAAGTTGTTGCATCGACTTCTGTCTTTAAGTTCTGCCAATTTGTTAATCATTTTAAAACTTGCATTTTCATATATCAATGATGTTTTTGATGTTCGATGACTAGCGACTGTTTTATCATAATTATTACTCACAAATTCAACAGCTTTATTAAGTTCGCGTAATTCCTTTTTTAGTTCCTTGTTCTCGTCAATTACTGAGTTTAATTTGTTTTCAAGTTTTTCAATTCTATCATAAAACATCTTCATAATAGTATTTTCATGAATTTCCAAAATATACGTCCGCTCGCGGTGAATGCTGATAGCTAATTATGATAGTTAATTATATATATAACACAATGTATTACTAAGTTGAAGAGGAGTGAACGCTCTACAAAGCGGTATATCTTAATTTTTTGTATGTTTCAAAACAGAGATGCCACTGTAATTTAAACAACAAGTTTATCAACTACATCATTAAGAAATAAGAAACATCGAAATTGGTTGTCAAAAATATTACAAAATTAGACCGAAATCCGATAACAAAACATCAATACACATCCATTTTAGGGCATTCTTCAACCGATTTTCTCCGAACAACTCCTGCCTAGTCATTTGGTTCGATAATTTACTGTGAAAACTTTCAATTCCTTCTTCAGATCCTGCTCCAATAAACTTATTTTTGTGCACAAAAAATCCGAGATGCATCACCATGATGTAAATTAAAGGCTTGTCCCAAAACCGCCAACCGTTTCAAGACCAGTGGCTAGGGTAGCTGTCAAATAACAATCTCTAGAAGCAGAATGAACCTCTTTGCATGCGATTACGGCAGCTTCCTCAGAAGAAATATTCACTTTTGTTAAAGAAACTGCTTTCACTTATCAAAATCTCTCAATACTGCAAGTATTTGATTAGAGTGATCAGAAAGTGGAATTGTGGCGAAATCGGGAAGAGATTCACACAATCTCTTTACATCGTTCCCATGAAATTTCGAGTAAACAATATCCTCAGCCTTTCTATCCACGTTAAGGCTCCATCTTTGCACTATTTCTTGAAAGAATTTCGAATCTTTCTCGTTATCTTGAAACATTTCAAATAACACATTCCTAATTTTTATTTTCCAATGTAGAATTGGAGGAGCAATTAACTCCTTTAGGACATCAATCAATGGGCTTTTCCTCGCAACAAGCTTTCGATTCTTAACAAAAACTTCAAAGGGGTCATCCCGAGCTGAATACTTTGTAAAATTGATCAAATCAGGGCAACTTTGACTTCCCTTTTCAAATGGTTTCTGGCAGAAGAAACATGGATAAATCATACTTCAACTGAGTCCATAATTAGTCGTAAGATAAGATAAATCACCGCCTAGATAAACCGTAAACCCAGCATAAATTAAGGTTTCGTATTGAGTGCTGAATTTATGATCTTTCAGAGAAGCGTAAGTATTCGATCCCGTCCTGCACTGAATGGGCAGAGCATTATAGTACGATGACGGTTTGTCGCAAAATACAAAAGAAATAGTTGTTGTTACTCTTCCATTCCCTTTGTCAACAGAAAGCAAAACTTGCTTACTCTCTCGGTCGTTCAACTCTAAGCAAGAAATTCTCTCCAATAAAACTTTGTCAACTTTGTCCAGCACAAAACCTCCAGCTATATTCTCTTTGAAGCTAATCATTTGCTCAAGATCTTTCCTTGCTTTTTCGAGCATTCTCTTGGACAAAATTGGTCTTTCAAACTTTTTTATAGCAAAAGAATTAACCTTTGCCATTCCCATGTTCGATAATTTTTCACTCCTTTTCAGGCCCAGCCCTTCCTCGGGTGAAACAGCAATATGAACTTCCGAAAATTTGTTTGCGGCTTTTCGCTCAAAAGATTTGACAATATGCGCATTGTTTAAAGCTCTGTTTCTGCTCATTCGTTCCCGTCTCTTCAACTGATAGATGTCCGAAGCTTGCTTTAACTGATTTGTCTTGTCGAAAACGTCCTTAAGATGATCTAATTGAATTTCGGCGGTTTTCTTTACATTTTTCTTCACTTTTCCACCACCTTTTTTTGCTCCACGGAAAACTCGCCGGAATTTGTTGTTGACAACAACAGCTTTCTTTAGGTTTAGCACATTAGCTTTTGCCCTTCGTGACTTTGGTGCCATCTAAAAAAATAAAAGTTTTGTAGGAGTTTTAGTAAGTAATTAATAATCCAAGTCAAAAACATAAAACAATAGAAATCAATAGAATAAAACATAAAATATAAAAGAACAACAAACACTGGTACAAAAAAAATTCCGTAAACATGAAAAAATGATTCCCACAATCTATTAGTCACTATTCAGCTAAGAAAATGTGAAAGTTTCAAAACATTTGGATGATCCAAAAAATAGTTATCACGTTATAACTCGTTCTGAAATTTAACCTTATAAAATGGCTTAGAAAGGCCGAAAAAGACAGTTTTTCTGGATTATCAAGATTTAGACCATCAAGAGATTCCTGCTGAGATACGGTCTCTTGAAAAGATTACTTGATTTTTTTACGGTCTTGAAACGTACAAAAAATTCAGATATACCGTTTTGTAGAGTGTTTTGTAGTTTTGTAATCTTCTCTGTTCTTTAGAATCCTAAAATTATTGAAGAAAATGATTCTGATACAGATTGTTTATGAACATTTAACACTTAAATAATTCTTTTATTATTCACCAATTGAAGATTTGCTTCAACATTTCTGTGATTTGTAAAAAGTGTTTATTCAAACGGTACGAAAAATGTTTTTGATTAAATCAAATTTTAAAGCATTTCGAAAGTTCGAAATTTCGAACAAAATTTGGCTAAATGTAGGACCTAGGCTACTACATAAGCCAATGACAATTTTTTTTAGAAAAATTTTTTGTGTCTTAAGAATGAGTTTCCATCAAGATTTTAGTTGAAAACGAGCTTTATTTTTTTTTTTATTTTTTTAATTCAGACGGTGCTAACCGATAAAATTGTTCAAAACTATATCCGTAAATCAGAAAAGCTTCTATTCGGACAAAAAAGTTTCTGTCCGGACAGAAAATTGGGAAAATAAAAAATTAACATTAAACTCGACGTTTTTTTTTTTCCTACACCCTTTTTCCCTTTATCTCCGTTTTGAGTTTTCTGACAATATTTTCTAAAGATATTTTGCATAAGCTTTTGACATGTTTTAAAACTAAATTTTGTTTATTATAAATAATACATGAAGATCAATTGCAGTTCGTACTTGTGGACAGATGAGAGAAACAGAATGAGACCAGTATTTTTTTTAAAAAAAACCTATTTGTTAAAGTTTAATTTTTAAATTAAGTTTCTAAACATAGCTACTAATAGTGAAAGAAAATATATTTTCATAAAGAAATAAGAATAAAATAATCCAGAAAAACTTTTTCGGCCTTTTTAACCCATTTTATAAGGTACAATTTCAGAACGTGATAACTTTTTTTTTGACGATCCAAATTTTTTGAAACTTTCACATTTTCTTAGCTTGATAGTAGGACTGTAAGTCCTGGCTCGTGTTCGTGAACGGCTCGGTGATCGGCTCGACAAGAGCTCGTTCATGTTCGGATCGAATGGTAAACGAGCCGAACATGAAACGAGCCGGTGTCGCGTTAAATAAGTAGCTCGTTAAATAAGTTGACAAACAGTTCTGCGCATGCTTAAAAACGCTGAAACACTTAAAACTAGGATCCTAAAACCCAGAGTTAAATAAGTAACATCGCTTATAAACAAAAAAGATGGCTGATCACTCTGTTGAAGATGTTAAAAAATATCTTTATGATGGAACAGTTAAGAAATGCATGAGTTTAAAACAGCGTAAATTATTTCTATAATATGTTTAAAAGTTTTAGTTTACTGATATGTATTAATATTTTTGTATTATTGTATGTATTAATAATTTTGTATTTGGACTTTAACTTTTTTTGAAGATTTAGAATTTTATCTCAGATAAAATGTAAACATTGTATACAAATGTAAACATATGCGTATAATTTATATATGATTGTAGAAATTGCAGTTATCATTCTGCTAATGAATAATCTTCAAATCATTTAAAAATTAGTCATTTGCAGAATTATTGTTCATTTGATAAATGAACATATACAAAAGTAACCGTTGAATACACGTTTTGCATACAGTAATGCAACTAAATCACAGATTCAACAAATAAAGGATTCCCGTATTGCAGTTTATGTCATAGTGAATAATAATATTTGTATTGCACAAAAAAATGCAAAAGCACCATGATAAAAAACATTAAAAAAGTTTCAAGTCATTTAATTTTAAAATAAGTGACAAGGTTTTAGTGAAAAATTACCAAAAGATAGGTCGCAAAGGTAACTGTAAAGAGCATGATTTGTTGCATTCTTGTATTCGTTTATATATATATATATATTAAAAACAACTATCTAAGCGTTTTTCAACCTTCTCTTCTATTACATAAAATTTATTACATAAAAAAGTATATAAATAAAAAGTTATAAATCCCATGACAATTATAAAGCTACAATAGTCATTAAAAACCATAATCGAATGTGTGACTTTCATCACGTTTATCTGCGTGACTTTTACCACGTTTATCTACGTGACTTGTACCACGTATATGTAGTAATTTTAATTCACCAACTTTAATAGAACATGATTGGCTCGGACCTGCTATAATTACCAACTTTAAGCCAACTGGAGCTGTTGCGTCCCTTAATGGTAAAGTTTGGAAATCAGCTGTAGCTATCCCCAATATGAAGCCTTATTTGAAAGAAAATCTAAGTTTTATCTCTTCAAATATTTTAAAAGAACACAATTATTGTTTGCAAATCACTGACCAAATACATATAAACGTAAAATATCTGGGTTTCAAAGTTTGTGTATTTTTAGTTGTTTTTATTCAGGTAGTTTTTCAGAAAATTACAGTTTTATGCAGATAATGTTAGAAAATCACATTGGGTGCTTTTAAGTAATGTGTCCTCTGATGTTGTTTCCCATTTGAAGTGTGTTCAGTTCTACAAGTTCACTTTTTATTAGTTCAAATAAAGATGATATACCATTGATAGTGCACAGAGTTGCACGTTCATCCTTGAATTGTCAAAAAAACAGTTCTTTAATTGTCGAAGTTATGGATTGTCAAAAGCAACTAAATGGAAATGATTGTGGTCTTTTTGCAATAGAAAATTTGACAGCTTTGTGTAATGGTATCGATCCAAGTTTAGTTATATGGAAACATAATAATATGAGGCAACATTACCTGAAATGTATTATGAATGGTGTATTAGAAATGTTTCCCTTTATTACTGTGTTATACGGTCGTAAAAGGTCTGTTTTTTCTATTAATTGCAATCATTTTTGTAAGTGCAGACAAAATAATAATAATTGATTATCATTCAAGTTTTTCTGGATATGGATTTATATTTCCTGTTACATCATTAGTGTTTATGTATCCTGTTGTTTCTGCAGTTTTTTTAGTTTTTATGACATACACATAAAAAAGTTTTTTTGTTTTCTATCGTCGGATTGTTTATGTATCTTATGTTTTAGTTAATAGTTAAGTTTATTTTAGTTATTTAATATATTTAAAATTTTAGCTAATAAGTTAGTTATTTATTTTATGTTTATATACATTTCAAATTTAGACAAGGTTCACATTTTTCTGGCACAAGTTTAGAGTTCATTTTGTAAATAAATTAATTAACATATATCGATGCATTTATTAAGTACTTTTCTGGCGCAAAAGCAGGTATTTAATATTTTTTTCACTGCATTTTTATTATACTATTTATGTTATACTATATTTCTATATTATATAGGCTTGTAATTCCATATGGAAAAATGGAATTTCTTCCGAAAATGCCCAAGTTTCAACCAAGTGAAATTTTTTCAAAAGGACATAAAAACCATGTTATTTTATTTTGTTATTTATATTGTGTAAGGATTTTTTGATCTTATTTTCAAAATAAAGTTTTAGTTTAGCATAAAGTGTGTCGTTTCTTTAATGTCTTTTTAATTTAAAACATCACATAGTAAGAAATAGTAAATTATTGCGCTATATACTTAACACCGCTAAAATCGTCGAATAACAACCGTCTAGGTTGTTATTCAACAGTAGTGCAATAGTGATGTAGTGGTAGAACGCTCGCCTCATAATCGAGAAGTTCTGAGTTTGATCACTATAGTAGTGATCAAACTCAGTATAGTAGTACCGGTCTCGACTTGATTCTCCGCGAAACAGCCTTGTCCGTCATGGTATGTGTTTCGGTGTTATAGAGTTGAGAGAGGGTTGTAACCTCAACTAAAATAGCCTCCTCGCCTGTAGTGGCTTTCTCGACCTTGGGAAGGTAAATTTACACACACAAAAAAACTAGACACTAATTAATAAATCCTCTTCTTTTCTTCTTGCTGTGAAAATATCAGAATTCTTTCCTTACTATTTATGTGCGTGTGATCAAGTAACAATTACTTTTAATCAAAAAGCTTAATTGTTAATGAGAACTTTTCTTTAATTAAATATTAAATTTAAAATAAATACAGTTGTTAGATAAATAATTTAACGTGAAACATTTTGCTAAAATACGCAGTTAAATTATTTAGTAATTACAGTAAATTTGCTAGTGAGATGACTAATTTATAACGTCTTTAATTTTATTAAATGTCTTTTATTTTAGTATACTGGATAAGTATACTAAAATAAAAGACATTATAATTTATAATGTCTTTTATTTTAGTATACTTATCCAGTAAGTGACCTAAGAAAAGCAAAAAGCTTTTCTTAAAAATATGTTTCTTGCCATACTGTACTAAAAAGATATAAATTTCGACTAGAATATACTTCGTGAGTTAAATATTATTAAAAGTAGGAAATTATTACAATAAAAATGCCGTGAAATAACAATTTGCTTGACTTAAATTCGTTACACGTGTTCTTTTCTAATTTGTTTGTCTGGGTTAATAAAACCTGCCTCGACTGTTCAGTTTGTCTACTTATTTAACCACTGATCTCAGAATATAACTTATATTTTGAGATCAGTGTTATTTAACGGTCTACTTATTTAACGTGACTTGATACGTTAAATAAGTACCCGTGAACTAACGCATGCGCAGAATTTCATTTTGTCTAATTTAACGATATACTTATTTAACGCAATGCTATATTAAAAATAACTAGATGTCTAACTTGCGCGTATTTTTTGAAGCAAAAATCGGCCATTATGGGGGGCAAATTTAAAAAATAGTAAATCACGGTTGTTTGGATCAAATAATATTCAAAATTTATAAATCATGGTTAATTCTTGTGCTGCAGCTGGTTGCACAAATAGAGCAATGAAAAACGACAGCATCGCATTTCATAAATTTCCAATTAATAATAGGGAACTCTGTAAAAGGTGGATTGTTGCTATAAAACGTGAAACATTTATTCCTACTGAGCACAGCCGCATATGTAGTGATCACTTTTTACCTTCAGATTACAGTATACCTGATTTTAATAACAAGCCTAAATTAAAACCTTTTTTCTGCGCTATCTGTTATTATTGATTCAAAACCAAAAGTCAAAAGAAAGTTTAGTTCTATATCGCCACAAAAAAATAAAGAGACTCATTAAAAAAGTTTCAGAAACAGGCAGTCACCATCACATCGATTTCCATTCGGATATAAGTGATAACAATAATGTTGCTGCTAATAGTAACGAAATTTATATTAATAGTGTTATTTTAAAAACAACAGAGAGTATTGATTGCCAGGTGGATATAGATAGTAGCTTTAATATTATTGAAAGTAGTAACAAAATTATTAATGATGATACTATTATTTCTAAAAGTACATTATCGACAAATGCAAGTCCAACTAAAGCGAAATTAAAGGCAAAAATTAAAATTCTTAAACAAAAGTTGCGATGAAAAGAAAAAAAATAAATTCATTAAAGGTTATGCTAAAAAATCTAAGCAAAAAAAAAATTGTTTCTGAAGATGCTGCTAATATTCTTTGTGAAAACTTTAGTGGATTGACTTTTGATATTATAAAAAATCAGTTTAAAAACCATACCTCACTTCCAAAACAGCATAGGTATACTGATGAAATTAGAAAATTTGCAATAACTCTGCATTTTTACTCACATAAAGCATACAATTTTCTACGGCCTATACTCCATTTACCTGCTTCAAGCTCTCTAGCCAACTGAACTTCCTCTGTAGATTGTGAACCTGGTTTTTTTGAAGATGTTTTAAGTTATATTAGTATAAAAGCAGAGACTGACATTAATTATAAAGATTATGCATTAATTATAGATGCAATGGCAATCAAAACATCAATTCTAAACAATAAAAAGACAGGTCGATTCATTGGATTTACAGATTATGGAAAAGATATTGTTGCAATTGAACCAGATACACCAGCTACAGAAGCATTGGTATTTATGCTGGTAGGATTACGAGGTCATTGGAAAACACCTATTGGCTATATACTGTGTAGTAAAATAACAGCTGAAAACCTTTCATGTCTTATTAAAAAAGCATTAGCAGTTTCCTCTGATAAAAAAATTAATGTACGTAGCATTACATTTGATGGTGTAAATGTTAAATTTAATTCTGTTGCATCACTAGGATGTACATTTGGGAAAAGACAAGAAAAAATTAATGGAAGATTTATTTTTGAATCACTACTTGGCTATAATCACTACTTGTATGTAATCCCTGACCCAAGTCATATGCTAAAATTAGCTAGAAATGCATTATGTGATTTAGAGGTACTTAAGGATTGTGATGGAAAATACATTAAATGGAGTTATAAAAGCTTTATATGAAATACAGGAAGAAGAAGGATTAAAATTTGCAAATAAAATCTCAATAAAACATATTTATTTCCAGCGTCACAAAATGAATGTTAAGTTTGCTGCACAAACACTTAGTAGTTCAGTTGCAGATGCAATTGAATTTCTGATGTTTTCCAAACATCCAAATTTCAAGCATGCTGAAGGAACTATAAATTTTATAAGGGTCATCGACAAATTATTTGATATGCTGAACTCTAAAAATCTTTTTTCAAAATCGTATAAGAAAGCTCTTTTTTTGAATGATTATCGTTATTGGAATGCAACTTTTGATCAAATAATAAACTACTTATCAAAGTTGACAGATGCTAATGGTTCTCCATTATTAAAACATAGGAGAAAAACCTTTGTATTAGGGTTAATTGTGGCTGCAAAAAGTCTTCAACACTTAGCCTATGAGCTTTTGACTTTAAATGTTCATCCTTTTAAATTTTGCCTAACATACAAATTTTCACAAGATCATCTTGAGTTACTGTTCTCTTGTATTCGTGGAATGAATGGATTTAATGATAATCCAGATGCCCTCCAACTTAAGTCATCTTTAAAAAGAATTCTTTTACGCAATTCTATTGTAGACTCAAAGCATGCAAATTGTTTAACATTTGAGGATATTGCAAATGGTTCTATTTTTGCATTAAAGTGGAGTAAAAAATATGCAATTTATTCAAATCCTGAAACAGATTTTTTAAACTTTGATATTGATATTGTTACAATTCAAAATTATCTTGATAATACCTCTATCTATAAGGAAGCAATACTAGGATATATATCTGCATTTATTGTAAGAAGATTATTATCAAAGATAACATGTTCTGTGTGTGCAAACTCACTTATTTCCCAAAACAATTTTGTGGAACATTCTTATGGAAAATCGGTTCTTTCATTGATTAACATAAAAAATAGGGGTGGGCTTATTGCTCCAAGAAATGACAAAGCCTAAATTAAAACCTTTTTCTGTGCTATCTGTTATTATTGATTCAAAACCAAAAGTCAAAAGAAAGTGTGTGTGTGTGTGTGTGTGTGTGTGTGTGTGTGTGTGTGTGTGTGTGTGTGTGTGTGTGTGTGTGTGTGTGTGTGTGTGTGTGTGTGTGTGTGTGTGTGTTAGTGTGAAAATATTATAAGTAAAAATATTAAATTAAATTTTATAATATTATAAAGTTAATATTATAAGTAAAAATATTAAATTAAATTTTATTAACTGTTACAAATATTATAAGTAAAAATATTAAATTAAATTTTATTAATTGTTACTTTTCTTGATTTGTTATTTATATTGAAAGACTCGTATTTCAAAGGAAAGATATTCTTTTTTTGTATTAAAAACCTTACTAGATTATAACATAACATTGAACTAAATTTATTTAATTATTGACGGTAAATCAATTATAGAAAAAAGTAATAATGATTTTTATGATAACAAGAAGTTTTTAACCATAAATAAAATTCTAACATTTCTAGAAGGAACCTCTAAGTTGTGTCACACAGAGCTTAGTTAATAGTCAAAACAGTTTTATAAAATGTTTCATGACAATTTTTGACTCTGTTTACCTTGCAGTTATGTTATAATACCTCCTAGCATTACTGCAAAGGGTAATTAATGACTAACAGGTGCATAAAATGTTAATAGATTATAGATTAAAATCCAACTAAATCTAAGATTTGAGTTAAATGTTAAATTTTAAAATCAAAAAAACATGAAATAAGTATGATTTTGAAATGTTTAACAAAAAAGAAAGCATATTTTACTTAATTATTAAATTTTAAATCAAAATAACATCAAATTTTTCAGATATCTGTGTATCGATTTTTTATTAATTACATTAAATTAAACAATCTTAAGCTTCGTATTTGTTTTGTTTTGATAAATAGCGTAAAGATTTTGCCCCCCATAGTGGCCGATTTTTGCTTCACTTTTTCTTATGCCGATTTACGGCATTAAGACAACTAGTTATTTTTAATATATCATGGATTTAACATGACACCGGGCTTGAACAAAAAATTAGGCTCGTTTATTAAACGAGCCGAGCTGGAACATCATAGGCTCGTTCATTTAGGTTCGATTAAAGCTCAAATATAATATATATAATATATATATATATATATATATATATATATATATATATATATATATATATATATATATATATATATATATATATATATATTTATCTATTTATCCAATGCAATTAGAGCAAGATTTATATTTGTGAAAATGTAATTTGAACTATTAGAGTGCAGTGTTTAATAGGAATTATTATGTTTGTGAGAGTTTACATTATGTTTGAACTTTGAACATTAAGTTTGAACATTGAACTATTAGTTTTAACTTTTATTTTGAACTATTAAATTTGAGAATTTTATTTCATTATGTTGTTTATTTGCATGTTTAATAGACTGTAGGATTGTTTATGTTGTTTGTTGATTTGGACTTGCATTATTTACAGACGAGCCTTTAACGAACAATTTTTTTTTACTAAACGACCTTTAAACTAACAGGTTACAATAATTTTTTCGAGTTTTAAACAAGTCGAGCTCGAGCAACATGTAAAACGAGCCGAGCCCAAACAATACTAATCCTTAACGAGTCGAGCTCGAACAAAGAATCTCATGTTCGAAACGAGCTCGAGTCGAGCCTGAACATTCTTAATATGTAAACGAGTCAAGCCGAGCCCTGGCTAGCTTGGCTCGTTCAGCTCGATTTACAGGCCTACTGGATAGTGCCTAAAAGATTGTGGGAATCATTTTTTCATTTTTACGAAATTTTTGTACCCGTTGTGCATGGTCCGAAAAACCAGATTTTAAGAACATTGAGCACTCTATTTTGTAGAATACATTTTAAAATTATTTAAATATATACACATATATGAAATTATGAGCAAAGAAAATACAGCATTTTAAGGTACTGATAATTTTGACAATTACAAAAAATTTATACAAAATCATAAACAATCTTTAATAACATCTTTTATTTTATTTTGCTATAAAGAATGACAAAACATTTAAATGAAAGTTTATAATGATATAAAACTTTAGTTCATCAAAATAAAAAAACAACTCGTATTTTGCTATAAAGAATGTTAAAACATTTAAATGAAAGTTTATAATAACATAACAGTTTAATTCATCAGAATAAATTAAAACAACTCATATTGCAAAAGCCTACCAGAAGTGGGGTTCGAACCCACGCGGACATACGTCCATTGGATCTTAAGTCCAACGCCTTAACCACTCGGCCATCCTGGTGCGTGACATATAGAATATTGTTTATATATATTCAACTATTTAAAATTCTTAGTATAATTTTGTTTTTTAAATTTTTAAAGGGTCGTCCATAATTTACGCAACGCTAAATATAAGAAACAGCTAAACTTTAAACTCTTTTACGCGGCGATTTTCATTAAACCCAATACACTATAGTTGTTTTTTTAGTATATTTTAGTAACAATTACTCAAAACAGATTGAAAGAATGTCCATTAATTAAAGCAAGAAAAATTTAAATCTGACAAAATTACTGTCTGCAGACTGCCTTTAAAAGAAGATGTGGGTATTAATTGGTCAGTTTGCCCTATTTTGATTTTTAACTTTTAATTTAAGGTTTTGCAAAATAGTTCTTTTGGTTGTTTGTTGTTGTTGTTTATTTAATAAGAACTAATAGTGATATTTAGCGTTGCGTAATTTATAGCAGAGATGTATTTAATAGGGATGTGGGGGAGGGGGGGGCTAAGAAAGCTTTGGTCCTGGGTGTTAAGTTTTGATAGAGCGCCAGCCGTCAGAATAATAGAATCTTAGAAAATCGTAAAATAGTTATTTTATATCATTATCACATAAAATTTTATATCATTATCATGTCCAAATGTAAATCAACTGTATTAATTTTTCTAAATGTTCAAAAGTCCGAAAAATTTCTAGGGTTATTACCCAATTCAGGTCAAAAATCTGAAGAATTAGCAAATTTATTTGTAGTTTTAGATTTGCACGGTAAATTGATGTAAACAGTTGTCGTGGTCAAAGTTACGACAACGCGTCTAACATGTCTGGCAGATACACATTATACATGTCTGGCAGATATCAAGCTCGCATTAAAGGAAATAATCCTTTAGCTACATTTGTATCATGTTCTTTTAAGAGATTTTTTTTGTTTTTTTGTTTTGTTTTTGTTTTTGTTCTTTATTACATTTTAAAACATTTCGTTAATATTTAATAAAAGGTACAAGCTGAAATATAAAGTATTAACAATTAAAGTGAAGATTTTTAATATATAAAAAAAAGCATGCGGAGACTCGTAGAAGACTGTAAAGTAAGATCTTATCGTCGAGAACCGCTGTAAAATGACGTGTTACGTATTTTCATGTTAAATATTTCACGTAGTAAATAAAAAAATTTGTGTTTTGCAATAATAAAAGAATAACATGATTTAAGTAAAAAAATAATAAATAAAAAATTAACAAAATATTTCATAAAGATAATATTGACAGATATTATAAAAGCAATATAGGCTTAAAGATCGTAACGCAATATTGACTTGCAAATACGAGGTGGCCAGCAAGATCTGATGCAAGTATTAACTTAACAAAAACTGGAATGAAATAATGAATGCGCTATCTTTAAGCAAAGATGATAAATCAGAAAAGTCAATCACAAGAACAGAAATTAATGGACTATATTTAAGATTAAACAGTCTTGAAATAGCTATACTGCCCTACTTACAAAATAGACAGTAAGCTAGTGAAAAAAATTAAAAATGACTTAGGAGCAGAGTTTATTTCCTTAACATATATTATATATATCTCATGGTACAAAGCAAAAAGACCGTATTCGTTTTCTTTCTTACCTAAAATATGCTAACAAATTAATTAACCATTATAGAACATAGCAAAAAGACTGTATTATGATAACTAAATAAAAGATTTTAAAAATCATTAAAATCTCAGGAAAGCTCTTTTTTTGAAGTCTATTAATGATATTAAAAGTTTCTGACATGTACTAAGTTAACTGGTTGGTTAAATACGTTTTAAGTTTTTTTAGAATATCTCAGAATGGAAGCTGTGCACTTACAGTCTATTTTATAAGTAGGGCGGTAAAATGATCACATTATGGGGTGATATATTAAAAAGATTCAACAAAACTAGTAAACGATTGCAGTCAGTTGAGATTGACTTAGAAGTAGTTAACTCGATATGTATTAGATCTTAGGATACCTAATTATAAGGATATGTTTGATATCTATGAAAAGATAGGATTTAATAAATCGGGAAACAAAACATATTAAACAATGTACAAAAGAAAAAAAAAATAACTGCAGATGAAAATAGTGAAAAAGAAATAAATTTTGAAATACGAGACTCTTCAAAGTTTCTTCGAGATTCTTCAAAGTTTAAAGCATTTTATGCTATTATTGATAAATTACATTCTGAACTAGAAAGAAGAAAACTGAGTTATAATGAAGCAAATAAAAAACTTTTTTATTTGCTTCATCATAGCTAATAAAAAAGTTAATTTTTTGTAAACTTCTAATTGTGTTTTATTATTTTTCAAATAGTAAAACCTTTGATCACCATTAGAAGTTTACAAAAAAACAGAAATACTTTAAAATATGTATAAAAATGATCTTTCGTCTTCATTTGCTAACGAGTATATACAGTTCAGAAGTTATTTAATGAGTTTAACTGAAGACATAAGACCTGAAACTAAAATAGATATTTGTAAAGTAATCAGAACTCATAACCCAGCGGGCATAACAACGTTGAATGACGTTGCTTTTTTGGTCGGATTAACGTTGGATTAACGTTGGAAATGGAAAGGATGGACGACGTCAGATTTGCAAGCATTAGCTAACGTTATAATTTAGACAAAGACCGATATATTATAATGTTCCTCAATGTTTTTCCAACATTAATTAATGTCGTATTAACATCGAGCAACGTTGGTATAACAACATTCTAACGCGGCTTTTTAGGTTGGTTTGGCATTGGGTTAATGTTGGAAATGGAAAGGATGGACGACGTCAGTTTTGCTAACGTTAGCTAACGTTGTAATTTAGATGCTAAAACGAAATGTTATAATTTTTATCTTGACGTTTTTCGTCAAGATAATAATTATAACATTTTATCTTGACGTTTTGACATCGAACAACATTGAATTAACACCATTCAAAAGTTGCTTAACGTTATTCTAACGCTTGTTAAACGTTTGAGTAGATCTACTTAGCTCAAGGTTAACGTTCAAAAAACAACAGGTTTGACAACAAAATGAGAAGAAACTGTTTAAAAACGTCGATTTACAAAAACATTACAACGTGGTAGAGTAATTTCGTTCATTAAGAAATATTCCGAGGAATTTTTTACATAATAAATTACAAAAAAAAAAGTTAGTTATTCTCTTTTTGCTGCATTTGCTGCAGTTTTTTGGGACGTCATTGGTTGTGCTTTAACTTTGTTTTTGCCCGCCATCTTCTACGTTCACCTTGTCTGGTGCGTATCTCAACTTTCTGTATTTCAAAATTAATCTCTTTCAACGTGTTTTCTTTCCAAAACATTACCGAGGCTAAAAATGCATAGCTTGGTTAATACAAATTTAATTATCTATAATATCTTTAATTATATTTATTATTAATTAAAATTAATACTTGTAATATTGATAACAAATAATTATATCAAAATTTATGATTTTAAACTTTGGCCATGTTGCAAAATAACAATAAAAATAGGATTTGTGCTTTGTGTCAAACACACAAAAACTTGAAGAAATACAAATAAATTAGAACTTTGTTAGAAAATAAAATTTATATACAGTGATTTATAAATAATCCTAAAATTTAATACAGTAAAAGTATTTAAAATAGTATATTAAATACTTGGCATTTAAAATACTCCCAGCACTGTATATATATATATATATATATATATATATATATATATATATATATATATATATATATATATATATATATATATATATATATATATATATATATATATATATATATATATATATATATATATATATATATATATATATATATATATATATATATATATATATATATATATATACCATTGCTGGATCATCAGGAAGAGTTACTAAATCTCAAAAAAAATTCAATTTACAGAAAAACATATATTTTACACGAAGTTATAAATTATTATAAAAAAAATTTCAATTGCTATATTTTTTTGGTTAACGGGAAGTTACAGAAAGTAATTATTAAAGAAATTTCTTTGGAATGGGGATAGTTTAATTTTGTCATTTGTTTTTATAATTTTTTAAAAGGTATTTATTTTCGTGCCTACATTTAGAATTAATTCAGATTTTTTATTCAATAAATTTTCCTGATTTAAATGAGAAATTATTTCAAATTTTTCTTGCAAACATAAGCATACATTTTTTGGTAAAAAAAAGTAATCTAATTTCTTTTTAAAATGTAAACATTTATTCGCGTGTTTTCGTATAATTTAATTAGTTTTACCAAAATGAATTAAAATTATATATGGATTTCCTCATTTGTCGCAAAATGCGACTCAAGAGGAAACGCCTGTTGACAAAAAATATTTTGATTAACCAAATGTAACTGCGACGAAAAAAAGTCCGCTTCATCCAACGTTAACAAAACGTTATAATTCCGATTTTAAAAAAATGTTAGTATAACCAAAGTTGTTATAACGTTGTAATTCGATGAAAAGAAACGTTAGTGTAACCAACGTTACCACAATGTTACGATTTCCGATAAAAAATAACGTTAGTGTAACAAATGTTACCATAATGTTGTAATTCAGATGAGAAATAACGTTAGTGTAACTAAAGTTACCACAACGTTGTAAATCGGATGAAAAAAAACGTTAGTGTAATCAACGTTAATACAATGTTGTATTTCCGATGATAATTGGAGTTAGTGGGAAACTTAATGAACTGTTTTCTAACGTAGATATAGCATTAAGGATATAGCCGAGAGATCATTTACAGCATTAGAGGGTTAAATCTTATTTGAGGTCGGGAAAAACTGGTGATTGTCTTAATAGATTAGCGATTCTATCTATTGATTAATATATAGAACTGATAACCTATTAAGGCTATCACCAGTCTTTGGTAATCTATGGTAAGTACAAATTCAATTGAATCTGCATTTAACATAGATATAAGCTTTAATGACATAAATAAATTTGCAAAACAAAACTCAAATGAAAAGAAATTTTTTTAATGTTAATTGATAAATTTAACTTGATATGTTTGTATTAAAAATATTTTTATGTTTTAATAATCACCCCATATGAAAGTTAACAGTTATTCTTAAAAGAGGGCGCTTAAAGGAACAGTGCCCCCGCCAAAAATATAAATACGTCTCTATAAATCTAATACGATTTGTGAGCGATACTTTTGTTAAGTATTTTTGAAAGTAAAATTTTTAAATTTGTTTAAATTTATTTAAAATCTATGTTGCAAACAAAAACTTTGGATTGCGTTACTCAATCATGAGAAAAAAGGTTTAGACGTTTAAATCATGTCTTGTGCCAAGGCCGCCGAAAGGCGGAAGGGGGAAGGCTAAAGTGGCAAACGTGCCTCGGGCGTGAAGATGTTAGGGGCGCAAAAAGACAAAGAGAAATTTATTAAAGAGGTCCCATACATTAGGAAACATAATTTATGTTTGTTTTTTCTAGTGTCTATAAATAACTCTAAACTAATGTTAAACTCTTTTATTAGCCTTGTTGCCAGACAGCAACAAATATTAGAACCAAGCATTTCAAAATAAGTTATGTTCCGTGATTTTTGCATAATATTTTATTTTTACTTTTAAATGGTTTCAACCAATCGCGAGGTTAGAATTATTATAAAATCTCCACAATCAAAAAAATTAATCCATGAACTATTGCAGAATTTAATATCCACACCATACTTGCAAGGCAGGCCTTGCTCAAGCTTATTCACATATCACTGCATTTTTATTTTAGATTGATAAAACTGTTAAAATGTGAGAATCTAAAAGAGTAACTGATTATAATTCTTTATGGTTACCATCAAACCAACCATCAAAGTTAATAATAAATTGTTTTTTTAATTATAATATCAAAACTAAAGGGATCTATTCTAGGAACAATCCTTGAATCAACTCATGAATACTCTACTGAATTTTATGTTTCTAAAGTACCAGATGATGTTGTTAATTGTTCTTTTTTTTAAAAAAAATATGCTTAGAAATTAAATTTCTATACAGTTATAGAAAAACCATTACAAGATATGATTGAAATTGAAAAAAAACTTGTCATCGTTAATTAGAAAAAAACAATCAATTTTCACTTAAAAAAGATCAAGTATATTACTACCAAGTAAAACTCAACCTTTTGTTATTGAATATTAATGCTGTAATTTTTTTGTATAGATAGTAAAGGACTTTTTAATTTATAGAACTTTTTGTGAAGAAATTTTAATATATCAAAGCAATTTAAAAAAAGTATCTTTATCCTTAAAAAATGACTTTCGAAACTAGTGAACCTAAAACATTGAAAGTAATGTTTTATCATTTCGGGATCTAATTTGTTACTGTCACATCAGTTCATAAAATGGCAATACGATCGTAAGATGTACTAATATACTTTGTAAAATTTAAAATCGCTAAAGGTAAATGGTTTTGGAACAAAAAAACTATTTATTTTTAGGGATACTATATATTTTAACAAACATTATAAAAGTAAGAAAAAGGCATGCTGAGAAAAAAAAAATTCATTAACTGTTGAACAAAATATTGATAGAGAGAGGAAAATTTATTTAATAAACATTTAAAGCAAAAGATTTAGATAAAATAGTATTTTGTTCAATTAATCTTGTATAGTTTGATAACATATTATTTTTAAATTATTTGCCAATTAAATGCTATTAAAGTTAACAAAAGCACATACTAAATGAACAATTTTATCTAATGTTGTATGAGATCTTTATTAAATATAAAATCAACCGGTATCAAATCAACGAGAACAAGACTCTTTGTCATATTTTCAGTTTCAGAATGTTTAAAAAATCCAATTATCTGGTTGTTTTTTTTTTATATTAGTTTCGATATATAATTTATAACACCTATTATAATTACAATTAAGATTTTATAAATTTGTATGGGCAATAAAACGCTACCCTAAAAATTTATTTAAAAATCCTAATGGTATATTTTTTATTATATCTGCTTTGTTTACATTTTTATCCTCTCATAATGGCAACGATTCTTGAGTCGCGTAACCCACGGGAACACTCTAAACCTTACATTGCATTTTGTTTTATCTCCTTAATCATGTTTATAAATTGAAATTATACAGGGTTCTTAACCTCATTTTGACATTGTATCACTACATTTCGACACTTTTGCATTCGATTTCGACACTGTTGCATCACATTTCGACAATTTAAAAACATTATATTTTGAATTAAAATATTCATATTTATGATGAAAATTTCTGTTAAATAATAATGGGTTGTATTTAACTGGAACAATAAAATAATTAAAGTAGCTATTTTTTGAATTCTAGAATATTTAAAGGGGATACTGACATCATGCATGTTGTTTCAAAATTTTTTTGAATATACGTAAAATATATAGGTAAAATAAACAATACGGATATTATTTATTTCAAGTTACCATAATTGTTTTAATTGCTATATTCATTATTTTTATTGACCGGGTTAATTATATCTAATTGCCAAAAACAAACAATATCTATGTTTTTGAAAATACCCCAACAATACATAATTAAACTGCCATTAAACTATAAATCAATGTCATCATTTTTTATCAAGTAATAAAAAGTAAAACAAAATTACGTTAATTTAACCATCTATTTTTAACTTAAACAGAGACCGCTAATTAAAGCGGTGTAAAAAAGTTGCTCATAAGTTTAGCACACTTGCACTTCTATTGTCTTTTAACTGCCGCTCAAATTTTTACTAAAAAGTAAATTTAACTATCCATTTTTACATTTTAACTGAACAAAAGCTTCTAAGATATACATAGTATGTATTATCTCATTTGAAATAAACTTGGTATTTTTCGCTTAAATTTTGTCCATAATTTGACCAATGAGATGGGAAAAAAATCAATTAGCTCTGAAATAAAACAACGTATTGTAGGACTACACCTTGGTGGTTTCAACAGTTCTGAAATTGCTCGAACTCTTAAGTCTGTATCTCGTTCATATGTACTCAGAACAATTCAAAAATTTGAAAAAACTGGCACTACTGCAGACAAAAACCGATCTGGACGACCATGAATAACAAGTATCACCGATGATAATAGTATCTATAGAATTGCAAGAAAAAACCCTAAATACTCAGCCAAAGAGATTGCACAAGAAGTAAATTTGGCTCTAAAAAATCATATCTCAAGACAAACTGTAAATAGAAGATTGATTGATCGAAAACTTTGTTGCTACGTTGCTGCTAAAAAACCACTGCTTAGACCAATTGATTGGTTAAAACGTATCAAATTTTGTAGAGCTATTTTAAATATGACTAATTATGAACTAAAAAGAATAATATTTAGTGACAAATCAAACTTTACAGTTATTAACCGAAAGAACAGAGTGATTATCCGAAGACACTATAATGAGAAGTTTCGTAGTCGCTTCATTGTGCCGCGACTACAAGGTGGTGGAGGTTCTGTAGGCATATGGGGTTGCATCACTTATGACGACCCAGGTCTCTGCTACTTATACGATGGTCGTATGGATCAACATAAATATATAGAAACGCTTGAAAACCATTTAATCCCGACAAGAGACATCTTTTTTAGTGGCAGTTTCAACAAGACAACGCTCCTTGTCACAAGCCGAAAACGGTGACTATTTGGTTTCAAGAAAACAACATTAAGGTACTTCAGTGGCCAGCTAGATCACCTGACCTTAATCCAATTGAAAATATATGGACTGTACTGGACCGCAAACTCACTAAAGCTCCCGTAACATTAGCTGAACATCTTAGGGAAAGTTTGAAAGAGTCGTTCGACAGCTTATCAACTGATTATTGCCGAAAACTTTTTGATTCAATTAAAAGAAGATGTGAACTATGCATAAAGAACAAAGGTAGACATATCCCTTATTGATCTTGCTATTAAAGCAAACTTAAATCCAGGTGTGCTAAACTTATGAGCAGCTTTTTTTTAACTTTTTTTTTATATACTAACTTTGATTAAAGATATTTAGTTGTTTTTCTCTTAATGTAATTAAAAAAGTCAAATAAATGTTTCGTTTTTTAAAAAACCCTGAATTTCTTATTTTTTACTTTTATTTCATTTTTAAAGAAAAAAACGCAACTTAAATCTAATGTGTGTTAAATTTTTGAGCAGTATTGTATTTGTCTCTTCAATACAATAAGAGTTCATGGTAAAAGCTTAAATGTCATTTTCGATATTTATAAAAAAATATGCTGAATCAAACAATTAACAATGATAACCGATCAAGGGTAATTGAATCTTACTGAAATGGAAATTCACCATCAGAAATTGCAAATATTTTTGGATTTAAACGAACTACAATTTTTTCAATTGTTAAAAAATATAAAAATGGTTTGCCGATAGAACGGAAATTAAAAGGTGGTTCTAGAAACAAAAAATTAACAGAAGAATCCAAGGTATAAATCAAAAATTGGATTGATGATAATTGTGGAATAACTCTTAAGGAAATTAAACAAAGACTTTTTGAACAAAAATCCAATATTCCAGAGAACAGAAATTCTGAAGACGTTTTTTAATGAAAGAGCTACTTATGCAGAAAGATCCATGAACATTTTGTCTTCTATGAATGACAATAAAATATTTTTTATTGATGAAGTAGGATTTAGTCTTTTAAGGCAAATTAGAAAGGGACCTTTTTTAGCTGGAAAGAAGGCCACGCAAACGGTGGACAATATACGGTCAAGAAATATTTCCATTTTGTACAATCAACAAAAACGGAATTTTGAAATGTGAAGCACAAAAAGAGCATTTAATAGAGAAACCTTTTTATATTTTATTCTTCTAGTATTAGCACAATTAGCTGTTAATGAAGTTGTTGGAGTTATCTTAATTTTAGACAATGTTCGTTTTCATGAAGTTGCTGTTGTTCAAGATGAAATATTTCGTGCTGGGCATTCTTTCATGTTTTTATCTCCATATTCTCCCTTTTTAAATCCTATTGAAAATATGTTTTCTGAATGGAAACAGTTTTTCAGAAGATGTTTGTCTAGGACTGCTTGAAAATATAAAAAACGATGCATTGAATATTACTAGCACAAACTGTAATAATTAATTTGGACACGTGCTTAGGTATATGAGTCCGCGTTCAAGAAGAGAACCAATTACTGAAGAATAAACTTACTTTAGTATTTTTTTATTTTTATTAGGCCAGTATTTGCATTAACATTATTTTATTAATGATAAATTTTTGTTTAAACTTTATTTTATATACAAACTAAAAAATTATATTATCTAAATGAATTTATTAAGTATCTAACTGTTTTATTTCTATATTATCTAAAGTATTCTTAGCGCTGTCGAAATTGAATGCAAAACAGTCGAAATCAAATGCAACGGTGTCGAAATTGAATGAAACATTGTCGAATTGTACTGATACAATGTCGAAACTGAATGATATGTTGTCGAAATGAAGTGGGAGACCCTGTATTGGCGTTCTTATCCCCATTCTATTTCCCAACTAATGTCATTTTAGATGGGATATTTATTTAGAAATTTAGAAATAATTACTCGCACATTTACGGGATATTTATTTAGAAATTTAGAGATAATTATTCGCATATTTCATCGGTTAAGAAGACTCAGTAGTTTAAAAAATGAAAAAATACTTATTTTCATTCTTTATATTTTAACAATACCTTTCTCGTAATTTTTCATATTTATTTTTATCTTTATCTTGTATATTGTAATAAAGAACAACAATGTATGTATATATATATATATATATATATATATATATATATATATATATATATATATATATATATATATATATATATATATAAAATAAGTATTAATAAGTAAACAGACAGCTCGCCTCAAAACCGGAAGCCCTCTTGAAAAGCTGTTTAGAGGAGCAGCTCGCATGGCTCGCCATGTTTATTTTATGAGAGCTTTTCTCCGCTCCCGCACTCATTTACTCCAACCGAGGCCTATATATAAATATAAATATTTATATATAGGCCATTTTCGGTTTATTTTTAATAGGTTATAGAGTGTCACTCGCCATATATATATATATATATATATATATATATATATATATATATATATATATATATATATATATATATATATATATATATATATATATATATATATATATATATCGTCAATGCTTTTGACTCAAAACCAACCAAGATTAAGCAATATCAAGTAAATTATCTATTTATGGAGAAAGAGATAACAAAATTAGAAAAATAAACACGCTATTGATTTATAAATAATATGCTAATTACTAACTAAACATTTTGATATAAATATATTTTGTTAACGTTTTGAGTAAAATCATGATATACAAAAGAAGTAAAGGAATTATAATAGTCTGATTGTAGCTCCTTCTACAAAAAAATATTTACTAACTCTGTCACTAAGTATTTAAGTTAAATCATTCTAACTAAGAACCAGTTTCAATGAAAATTTCATAAAATGCTACCCAGTTCTCGACCATGCTCTCAAGTACTCGGATTCTTATTTCAGCAATCAAACCAATACTATTACTTACTTTTCCGAAAGCTAATCCATTTTCGTTAAAAAGTCCCAAAATGATATAATCACTGTTTATAAATGGACTACTTATATCGCCAGAATCTGATGCTCCGTTATTTTTCTCTCGATACTGTTTATTATCTAAAGTTAATGCCTCAACAGTTGCATTTGTAAGTATATCCGTTGGATGCTCAGGATTTCCTGTCTTAAATAAATAACTTACAACCTTCTGGGGCTCTGAAAACAAAATGCGAAGAACTTGATCTTTTTTTGGAGTAAGGGCCCACAAATAAGAATGGCCTAAATAACCACGAACTGCTGTAAAAGTTTGATACTCTTCAAAATTTGTTTTTATTACTGCTTTAGGATTTAAATGTGCTTGAAACAGCATTGCCGTTTTGAATTCCTTATCAACTAAATTTTGTTTTTTTCCTTTCAGAGAAGATAATTTTCCAATATGCTGGAATAAAGAAGGTTTAAACCGAACACGCAAAAGTGCTTTATCCTTTTGACACTGTTTATCGTCTCCTTCTGGGTTGCACACCTTAACCCAAAAAATGTGATCCAGAAGCCAATCGTTTGGTTTATCTTTATAAAATATAAGAAAAAATTCGACTAAAATGCTTAAATGATATGAATGAAACGTTTTACCTATAAAACCGAGTGACGAAAATTCAAGCATGAACCAGTTATTTGTTGCCTGTTGCATTGCAAACGCTTTAATAGTAGTTGCATAACCCGGAGTTGCAATAATATCATCTTCCAACTGTACATAAAACACGGCACGAGGCTGAGCATACATCATCAAAAATGCATAGTCAAGATTTTGTTTTGCTCTCCACTTCACTCGTTCTGGAGGATCATTGAATGTAGAAGGAAGTTCATCCAATGGAGGATAATAGTTGGGTGATGGTACTATCACTTCCAAAAGACCACTCTCTAAAGAACTTTTAAACTTGTCTTTAATATCTAAAAAAAAAAATTACATTATCATTCATTTTAATTTGAGGCAGCGTACGGTAAGGATGAGGAAAACCCCCCTAAAACCTATTTCTATATAGAGGGAGTTTCTTTTTTTTTAATGTAATCTAAAGATCCTCAGCACTCTAAAACGAAATAATTTTTTACCTACTATTATTTTAAGCTCAGTATATCAGTTTTACAAGGAAGAGGATGTTTATTAACTTTCGGAAATTTTTCTCACCCACCCCATGCTTATTAAGAGCCCCTTCCAATTATTAAATTTTACTTGTTATTAACAAAAAAAAAAAACTGATATGAAAAAAACTTTAAGTATAATCAAGCTTTATAAATCGTTAATGTTTAAAAAATTTCAATTTTTCAAAATTTAAGCTTACGCTTATTTCTCACTATAATATAAAATTTATGTAAGAAGGGTGATGGAGTTGGAGTCGTGGAGTGACAACATTTGTAGTGGAGTTGGAGTTGCTAAACAAAATCGCAATTCTGACTCCAATAGTAAAACTTCTCGGTATTGCAGGTGCATGTACAAAATATTCAACCTTCAAAGAATTTTACATATATTTGGCATTTTGATATTCGTTTAGCTTTGGAGTCAGAGTTGGAGTTTTACTCTGAAAATTTCAATGATTGGAGTCGGAGTGGGAGTTGGTAATTTTTTTTTTTTACAACTCCACACCCCTGTTTGTGAGCATATTAAAAGCTATTGAAATATATTGAAACAGCTGTAAAAAAACAATGGAATATTGAAATCAAGCCAGACTAGAATTAAATGGTTTATTCGCTCTTTAAAGGGATCCCAAACCTCCGAGACATGTTCATATTAAAGAGAATGATAAAAAAAAGTTTAGGCTAAATTTTTTTGATTAAAACAAAAGAATAAATGCATACAAAGAAAAACTAATTTTATTTTAGTCAAAACTCACCTTATCCATTTTGTTGTAAGAGTTTTACATGATGTCATTGGTTTGTTTTTTTGTTTACAAAATTGATCTTCTAAACTAACAAAATAAATCAATGACGCCATGTACTCAAACTCATAGGAATAAAACACGCTAGAATAAATTATCAAGTCTGTAGATTGCGGTATACATTATGAGGACTATTTAGGCTACAACAAAACGGTGGAGAGCTTCATCTAAAACAAAAAAGTTAGTTTTTCTTGGTATGCATTTAACCTTTTTTTTTAATCAAAAAATTTAGCCTAAACATTTTTTTTAGCATTCTCTTTAATATGAACACAATATGTCTCGGAGGTTTGGGATCTTTTATTATTAATTCATTATTAAAATAAGAAAAGTCTTTTTGCAAACATTATGTGTGGCGCAGTGGTTAGCAGCTGTGGCGTAGTGGTTGAATTATTTGCTTTAAAAGCAAGCGATCCAGGGTTCAAAGCAAGCTCTGGGCATATTTTTCGTCATTGATAAAAAAGGAGGTATGAATATCCTAGTTATGATGTTCCACAATGCTTTATGACAAGACCATAAGGTCTTCTTGGGGCACCTAAAACAAAATTATAAATGTTGTATATATTTTTTGACCACATAAAAAAGTTTTGAGGTTAGATTATAACTTAAGATAAGTTACCATTTCAATTCCATGACTACATTGCAATTAAATAATTTGGTGGTCAGTAACACAAGCAATAAATAAAATAAAAACTGAATAGTTTTAAGAATGGAATGTTTTAATTAAAAAATAAACTATTTATTAATTGAAAAAATTAAGATTTCTTTTAAGTAAAATTTTTAAGATTGCAAATTCCCTTTAGAACATTACATTTTGCAAATGCTCAATTTAACTTATGAAGCTAACAGTCATAATAAATTAAAGTAACTCTTTAATTTATTATGATTGTTAGCAATTTATGTGATGTAATAATAAACATTTTTTTCATAAATCTACTTTGTTTGGAGGTTGATGTTAGAAAATGGTTGCATTTTATCATGCTTTTTAAATACTAATATACTAGCAATTAATGTTTAACACTTTAAATGTGATAATGAGATAACTAAAGTATTTAATTCATGTAATCATAAGTAAGTTGAACAAAAAATTATTTATTGATTAAAATGATGGCAATAATGCCAGGAGGTTTTTTAGGGGGTACCAATAGCAAGCAGAGATTCTAGGTGTGAATGAAAAGCTAATGATGAGGTTTTACATTATTCTCTATATCCTCTCCAGCAATGAGAAGGTGGAGCCTAACAAGCTGTATCAGTATAAACTGGAAACTGCTTATCAACCTGTACAAATGATCTCGTATGCCTCAGGATGTACATAAAATGTTAGCACTGCCATAAGGTTGTAAGCAAAATAGCCATTCCAGTTGAATCTGTGTTAGAGTACACAAGTCCTCCAACAAGGTGTTTAAGCACAACATGGAGCACTGTACCAGGAAGTTCTCCTCATGATGTCATAGTTTTGTCTGGTTTTTTGTTTGGTGCTTTGCAGCACTGACCCTAAGGTGTCAGGAATTAGGAAAAGTCCTAGAAAGAACAAAGACTCTAGTCTATCGTCTATAGAGGTCATTGAGTTTATGCCTTTCCTAGATTCTTATTTATATAATTAAAATTATTTTAATTAAATTCTTAAACTGCCTAGATTCTTACTTGTATAATTAAATTTAATTAAATTGAATTCTTAAACTACATAAAAATAAACAAACAAAAATAAAGAAGAAGTCTTGACAAACCAAAGCCACCTCCAAAATGACTAACTGTGCAGTCAGGACCACTCCTAGAGATTGAATATGCTTAGAATCCAAATCCCAAACATTATTTACTTATATTTAGACATAAAACATGTCTCATCTAATTGAAAAAACATCTGGACATCCTTAGACCACCTTCGATTGCTTAAAAAAATAACCACATGTGGAATCAACTTAGAGCTAAAACTTACTAAAACTGGTTTGACTTTGAGGTTTCTTCCATAGACCATACTATCATTATTATCTTGTTTTATTTTATTTGTTTATTTAGTCTTTTTAAAGTTGCCTTATACTAAACACTGCACAACTTAAATATAAACGACTAAAATGTAAATATTTTTTTTTTTTTTTTTTTAGATTATTCACCTCCCCAAGGCCCGAGGGGGGGCCACTACAGTCGAGGAGGCTACTCATTTTTTTTTTTTTTTTTTTTTTTTTTTTTTTTTTTTTTTAGTTGTTATTCGTGGTACAACCCTCTCTCAACTCTTTAACTCCGAAACACGAACCTTTCCGAGCAAGGCCGCTGCGCGGAGAAACTTAGTTGAGCGCGGTACTTCCAGGGACGTGGTGGGAGTCGAACTCCGAACCTCTCGCTTATGAAGCGAGCGCTCTTACCACTACACCACTACCGCATATAAATATATCATATAAATTATAAAAATATAATATAAATATAAAATATAATATAAATATAATATAAATATAATATAAATATAATATAAATATAATATACATATAATATAAATATAATATAAATATAATATAAATATAAAATATAAATTTAAGTTTAATAATATAAATTCACTTTATTAAATTAAAATTTTTGTTGTTTTAAATTTTAATTTAATCAAATAAAGATTAAAGCAACTAAAAGAGAAGTCTGACTTTAACTCTGACTTAAAAGTACTTCTTGTCTTAGGGCTTTAGGTTGTTAAAGGCTAGTGATGGTATCTTTATAAAATTACTCAGCTTGGGCATATGTTAACTGCATCTGTCTATTACTGTCTTGTAAAAGGCCTCATCTAGCAACACCCCTTCATCTAGCAGGCCACACCTCTTCATCTAGCAGCCTGATGTAGATACCAACCTATATTGTATTGTTTTCTGTCAACCTGTGTTATATTGTGGCAGCTCTCAAAGAAGTTGACTTTATTACTAGTAAAAGATATAAAAAATAACAATGCTATGTTACGCATGAAAGTATTTCTGTAAATACTTTTAGTATCAACGCCACATAAGACGCTTTTTGTTATGACTTTAGATTGATTAGCAGAAATCAGGCAACTGATTTTTCTTAGGATGTCATGCACTATCTATGATTAGGTGTAACATTTAATTATATATAATTATGTACAATTATAATAAACAAATTAGTTACAATTTAATATTAACAGTTATACAAGGGGTTGAAATAGGTGCCAGACATCAATGCCCCCTGCCCTTCTTTAAAACTTTTCTGAAAGGGGGTTGGGCAACCAATCTTTGATAATATTTTCTGATAAAATGAACAATGGTTGGTTGCCTTCCTTGAGCAGGACTTAAAAATGGCCCAAGGGGCGCTGAATCATAATATAATTAAATCATAATATTTCTAATCATAATCATTTTTTTCATGAAAACAAAAAAAATTTTTCACGAGAACTTTCTTAAGAACAATTGTCTTTATAGATAAAACTTAAGGCAAATAAAGATTGTCTGATGCAAAGTTATTTTCTTATTATAATTTTTCGCATTTTATCTTACAACTTAGGATTTCAAGATATTTAGAAAATTTTTAACAGTGTCTATTAACAAAGCCTAACATTCAACCCTTATACATTGAAATAAACAGAAATCATTGAATGTAAAATGATTATAAAAAGTTTAAATTAAATATGATGAAAAGTTTAAACTTAAAGTATTTTCTTTTCTTTAATGAGGTTAGTTAGTTTTAGGTAAAAAATTTCACAACAGCAGTAAAAAGGTTTTCTACAATAATTTATTACAACTTCAGCCTCAGAATTAAAAAAATTAAGGTCAGCAATTTATTGCTGCCTTTGAACTGCTTTTGGTCAACATCAGGTTGGAACAAAATTTTTAATACAAAATCTTTAACCAGGGATGCAGAGTCTCAAAAGGAATTCGGCTTTATATCTTTGTTTTTTCCTGGCCTGTGGTGTCTAGGAGCGTTAAAAATGTTAAGTGACTTATGATCTGCAATATAATAAAAAATTCATGAGATCCAAGCCTGGAGTCTCAAAGTCCTTGCCACCATTATACCTAAGGACTCCAGGTTCAAAAATTGATTGTTCCTCTAACCTAAAAGTCTTAAATTTTATCCCAAAAGTAGTCCATAAGCTTCTTTACACTTTTAGAGCTCTAAACCAAAAACTTAAATATCACAAAAATAATCTTTTTGTGACTTTCCAACTTGGAGTTCTTTTTAAAACACTGCATCCCTGCTTTTAACATTGCAAAAAATGATTGCTACTTAAGCAACTTGTATACTTATTCCATTAACTAAAACAAAATCTTGTATAACTCGCCATTTCAAAAAAGCTGTATCCTTTTACTGTAACTGTTTCTTTATGTTCAAAAAACTTTTATTCATCTAGTTTTTTTCCTCTAACATCAGTGCTTTGTAATACTCATGTTATGTCATTATGTTTTGCTAACTCTAGCAATTTACAATCTAATAAGTCTTTTGTTGTTTATTTGCAGTGGTTGCTTGGAAGGACTAAACTCCCAACTTAGTGGTTACCTGGGAGAAGTCAACTCCCAATGTAATGTTTACTTGGTAGGAGTTAACTCCCAGCGTAGTGGTAGTAAGTGGCTGGGGCCCTGGCCTCAGCTAAAAATGAAATTTTTTTCAAACCCGACCCTGGCTAAACTATAAGATTTAGCAGGGGTTAATAGCTGGGGCTAGAAAAAAATTTATAATACTTTATATATTATAACTTTATGCTTACATTTACTATTTATTAAATACTTGCATATATTTATATATTTTCAAACTCTAATTTACTTCCAACTAGATTGCAAGCAACCACTATTAAGTTATGAGTTACTTTAAAATAGAGAATAAGTTAAAATATTAACAAATGGTTAACTTAAGACATGAAAAGTTGTAGGTTGTATATAAAAGAAAAACATGAAGATGGCTAATAGTTAAGGTTTTTTTGATGTGCAAGGAAAAAAACTGGATTAATAAAAGTTTTTATAGCATGAAGGGACAGATACAGTAAAAGGATGCAACTTGTTGAATAAATAACCAAGCAAGAATGAGTTTTGGTTTATTGTAATAGAGATGATTGCTTGTTTGAGCATTGACCATGATTGTATTTGTAGAAAAAAAAAAGAAACACAACCTTACAACAATGGAAGAGTGGCTCAAACTTGGGAGATAAAGCAGGTCTAATTTATTATTATTTTTTTTTAATGCTAATTCACCTCCCCAAGGCTGAAAAAGCCACTACAGATGAGAGGAATACTTAATTGTGGTTATAACCCTCTCTCAACTATATAACTTCGAAACACGAACCTTGATAACCAAGGCCTCTGTGCAGAGAAGCAGGTTGAGCCTGGCACTAACAGGACACATGGTAGGGATCGAACTTGGTACTTCTTGCTTATGACGCAAGCGCTCTACCACTACTCTCAGACAAAGTCTTCGCATTGCATTTCCAATGTGTTTTTAGACTTTGTCTGAGAGTTAGAGGGTTGTTATTCATCAATATAGGAATACCAACATTATTGCAATATTTTTTTGTAGTAAGTAAATGAGTTTTGCTGTCTAACGAAAACTGCAGATATTAAGTCCAGAATTTAAAGCCATAAGCCACAGCAAGCCTTAGGCTGTTACAGAAGAGAGCTGCTTGTTCTAAGCAATCAAAAAGTGAAGATTTTTTGTCAAGACAAGAGTATAAAGTTGAGTCGCTAACACATAAAGCCACTTTAGATGTTAAATTTCCATGAAGATTGATATTGTAGATAAGAAACAACACAGGAGCAAAGATTCAAGGGTACCACAAGATACCTTTACGCTAATCTTAAATAACCTGATGTTTGGTCAAAGTGTTTTCTTGAGTTTTGAAAATTGGAGCCACTTATTTAGCACTTTTTAAAAATTAAATATTATAAAATATTATATAATTAATAAGATTAAATGTTAGACTTACTTTAGTCAATCATATTGTTAAAGACTAACCAAAAGCCTCTAGAACCTAACATCTGATATAAGATACAAGATTTAGTAAACTAAGAATAACAAAGCTTAACTTCAGACAGGACCTTTTTACATTGGCTTCTTGGAATAATAAAAGGACATTTGTTCTTAAGAGAAATGTTCTTGTAAAAAAGATGAAATAAATGATTAATAAAGCAACTGCTCAAGATGGGGAAAAAAATATGGAGTAGAATGAGGTTTGATTTGAAAAGTAGGAATAAAAGCTTCCAAACTTTCAGTCCAGAAGGAATAAAAGCTTCTGAGATACGCTTTATGCATACATATTATGGATATAAACATATATGTTTGCTATTTATTTAGATGCTGGCATGCGATATCACTTCATATTTATATAAACTGTAGTATTTATATGGTGTAGTATTTGCCAAAAGAGAAGATGATGATGATGATGATAATGATGATTATGTTGATCATAATGATGTTTATAAATGCATATATATACAAAATATAACATGAATTTTGAATAAAAAAATTATAATAGGATGTACAAATGTTTATGCAGCCCCAGTCACAAATCTGGCCCCAGCTATATTTTATCAAACCCGGCCCTGGCCCTGGTCAAATATTAACCCTGGTCATTCACTACGTAGTGGTTGCTTAGAAGGAGTCAACTTCCAACTTAGTGGTTACTTGGGAGGAGTCAACTCCCAACTTAGTGGTTGCTGCAAGGAGTCAACTCCTAACTTAGTGGTTGCTTGCAGATTTGTTAAGAGTGAACTTGTTTGAATTAAAAGTTAAAAAATATGAGCGCATTCAGACCTCTTAGTCTTATGTGAATATTAGATATAACTAATCATTTTAATTGTTTATTTCAGAAACCGATCAAGTGAAATTTTTTTCAAAAAATAGTGCTGTTATAGAATATATGATATATGAATATATGAATATATGAATGATATGTTATATGAATAGCTAACTTTAGTCACACCACCATATGTAGAAACACATGAACTATCAAACCTTTTAATAGTCACATTTTGTCTCAAATTTTTGTTTATTGCAAAAACCCTTTTGAAAACTTAAAAGTTTTTTTTAGTTTTCTAAAAATATCAAAAAAGGATACTTGACAAGTTTCGAGTCAAGTAAACAACTTATTTAAACTTCTTTATCCTTGATGATTTGTGCTAACTTTAAATAACCTGATTTTTTGTACTAACCTTAAAAACTATAAAACACAAAAAACCATCGCCATCACCAAGTTCTCTAAACCTATCATTCACTAATATTCATGATCTTCGAAGTAACTTTTCTTCTGTTGAGTCTTATCTTTTGCAAAGTTAGCCAGACCTACTTGCTCTTTGTGAGACTAATTTGCGTTCAGCTGTCTCATCTTGTGATCTTAGTGTTGATGGTTATTTTCCTTTATTTCATAAAGACTCCAATAGTCACATGTTTATGATACTACCATTTATTCTTGTCATGATAAGAAACCCAACACTCTCTGATTGCTTGGAGGGGGCATTTGAGCTTGAAAAGGATCTCACTTCTGCTACAGCATGGGGCTCACAGTGGCCGGTGAACTTTAATTCAGATAAAACTCAATTTTATTCAGCAAATCGTTATCGCAATAATTTAGATCTTCCTATATTTATGAATGGAAATGTACTCGATGAGTCATCTACCCTTCATCCTCTAGGATTAACTCTTACTTCTGATCTTTCTTGGAAACCATATATCAAATCCATTGCAAAATTAGCATCTGCTAAGGTTGCATCTCTTTATCGAGCTCAACACTTTCTTACTCCAGATTCTATTCTCTATCTCTATAAATCTCGAATCTGGCCTTGTATGGAATACTGTTGCCATATCTGGGGCAGATCTTCTAATGATGTCCTTTCTCTTTTAGACAAGGCGCAAAAAGGCATTGTAAACATAGTTGGACCTGCTCTTGCAGCCAACCTCCAACCATTATCACATCAATGTTGCTTCTGTTTCTCTTTCCTACAAATACTGTAATGGGCACTGTTCTAAAGAGCTAGCATCTCTTGTGCCATCTACTAAAATTCATATTCATGTTACTGGTCATTCAATTAAGTGTCATCCTTTTTCTGTGATTTTTCCTGAATGCTCTAAAAACTCTTATTTGTCTAGTTTTTTTCCTCAAACATCAGTTCTTTTGAACTCACTTCCTTTATCTTGCTTTCCTGATTCATATAATTTGCAATCTTTTAAGTTGTTTGTAAATCATTATCTTGCTCTACAACCTTCATCTTTTCTTTTCCAGTAACTTCTAACTCTAACAGTAGTTGTTTGCAGACTTGTTGGAAGCAAAGATGTTAAAAAAAAGATACCTTAGATAACCTGATATTTTGTGCCAACCTTAAATAACCTGATGTTTTGTGCTAACCTTAAACAACAGTAAAAGACATTTAAAAAACTCAAATAAAATATTAGATGTTAACTTCAATTTTACTGCTTTTTTTTAAAAAACATTGAGCACACTTTTTTGTAAAATAATTAAATTTATTTTATTTCCAAGTTTTAAAAGAAAGCCTAAACTTTTAAAGAAAAATGAAAGAAAAAAAAAATAATTTAAAACAATGCTTTTTTTTGTATACTGCATTTAGATTTTTTAACTATTTCATAAGTAGGTATCTAACACATCACTTGATGTATTGAGGTGCACAACCCAACATACTAATAACCCATCAATGAATACATACATGGTTTAACTATTTAGAACCTGCTAATTAAGCAATTAAAAAATCTTAAAGGCACATCAATTTATAGATTAAAAAAAAAATTATTTTTTTTGGTATATTAGATTTCTTTGAAACCTGCCTGATCCCTCAATTTATCTATGTAATAAGATTTCATTATCTTTTTTAATATAGTGTCACCATATTTCATAGACACTTGAGCAGATTTTAGTAATTATTTTAGTGATTGCTTCAACAACCTGCGTGAAAATAAAGTGAAAATAAAAGTCAGATAAAAAAGACAGATTACTTTAAAAATATAAAATTTTGAAGAAACTAGTTGTAAGTATTATTCCTTAAATTTTGCTTTTTTTGCAATTCATTTGAAAGTTTTCTTGAGATACCCTACAAGTACCCTAGAGATATTCTATAAGTTACATTTAGTTTTTTTTTACTAAATAAAAAAAGTTTTCTTTTACTAAATAAAACACTAAACAACAAAATTTTCTTTTATTAAATAAAACACAAAAGGGGCTGTTCAAATAATATGTGAGTCTTAGGGGGGGAGGGGGTATTAGAAAGTGTCACAAAATATCACATGAGGGAGGGGAGTGGTTTGTTACAGTGTGACATGATAAATAACTTTTTAAATTAAATTTTTTTTCACTGCATAATTTTTTAAAATTGCGAACTCTGAGATAATTATATACAATACATATTTTTAAGAAAAATGCTGTGCAACAACTTCATAAGTAGCTAGCGTTTATTGTTTAACGGAGTCATAACAAATAAAAATAAAAAATTTTAATTAGCTTTTTTTTAAGTTACTTGTGGTAATTGCAGACATAAAAAGAAATTTTGATTCTACAAACAAAGAAAAACCAGATAGTGGGCGATTATTTAAAAGCAATTTATGTTATTGATCTAAAGATATGTTAGTTTTAGTTTTACAATACTTTAATTTTTAATGTTATTGTTATTATTACTTTTAATGTTTTGTGTCACTCTATTATAAAGAATTTGTCGAACTACTTTAGTTACGTTATCATTTTATTATATATTAAGTTATTTAGTTACTATGATATAAAATTTTAGTACTACTATTAAATAGTAGTACTATTAATAATGTCATTATAATTAATATCTTTACTATATACTTATTTAACGTAATGGTTGTAAGGAAAATTAATTTAATGTTGTTGATATTGTTATAGATTAAAAATGTCTAGTGAAAAAGAAAAACTTTACAAATCTATTTATGAAGGATATTTGAAAGCATTTGCAAACAAACCAAAGCAAAAGTCTCAAGAAAAAACAAATAAAATCTGGTCTGAGATTAAAACAAAGAGCAAAACATTATCAGAATTAAATGTAGAAGTTGAAAAAAAATTAAAAGAGCTAAAACAAATTGAACTTCGAAATAAAGTTGGTATTTTATCTTACTGGACAAAATTACCGAACCAATTACCGAATACACCAAAAAAGAGTGCGGTTGAATCTAAAATCACTTTTGATGACGTGACTGACGCGACCCAATCAATTACAACAAGCAAAGAGTGTGGAAAAGAAAATTCCAATTTCTCAAAAGTTTTAACAAAACAAGCCCCAAAACAAGATCAGTTAAAAAATGAAATTTTTATTTTACAAAAAGATGTTGCATATCTCACTGAAAAAAGAAATTGCAACTTGTTGTCACAAGAAGACTACAAAATACTAGGGCAAAAGCAAAAACTTTTGGTAGAAAAAAACCAAGATCTTGTACTTCGTCAAAAAGCCACTGAACGCCAAACAGCAACCAGACTAAAAAGAAAAAAAGCTATAGAAGCATTAGATCCAGATATTAGAAAAAAGTTGTGTGGAATTAAAAATTCAGTATCAAAAGGTCGACTGCTAGCCTATGATCAGGACAGTTTAATAAAAGCAATTGTAGATATTGCCATGAAAGGGTCTGTTTCTGACGATAGGAGAAGAACTGAAATGGTTCGAACTGTAAAAACATTAAATGACTTGGTTGAAGAATTGAAAAATCATGGTTACAATCTCTCGAGATCAGGAGTTTACTTAAGATTACTTCCAAGCAGATCATTGAGCACAGAAGGAAAAAGACATGTTAAAACTGCACCTGTCTGGTTAATAAGAGCACAAAACTCTGAGCATAAATATCATGCAGACACAAAATTTGCCATATCATCCATTAGTGCCCTTGAAGAACTTGCGGCAGTCTTGGGTCCTAAAGAAGTGACGTTTCACTCCCACGATGATAAAGCCAGGGTGCCAATTGGATTGATAGCTGCAAGTAAACAAGCACCAATGATGATGCATATTGAGTACAAGGTAACTTTAGCTGATCATGATTTTGTAATTGCTCCTCAACACAAACTTATTCCTTCAGTAATTGCAGCCATAGAAATTAAAAAGGATTGCATGGAAAAACAAGCAGTCACATAACCTGGCCCAACATACATAGCAATCAGAAGTGCAAAACATGATTCATCAGCAGCACTTAGTCACTTAGAAGACATGAACAGAATAAACCATCTTCCTGCATTTAAAAACAGCTTATTTAATGAAAATCCAAGATATGAAAAAACAATTCATTGTGCCAAGACTTTTTTCAAAGAGCATGATCTTGATGCAATGTTTGTGGCCACTAATGCTCCTGGCAGAAGAGTCTTTAACAGGGTAGAGAGAAGAATGGCTCTGCTAAGCCATGACCTAGCAGGAATTATACTTCCATTTGATCATTTTGGAAACCATCTTAATTCAAGAGGAGAAACAACAGACAAAGTTAAGGAGAAGGCAAACTTTGCCAAAGCAGGTGAAGTTCTTGCACAAATTTGGTCTAGCACAGTCATTAATGGATTTGAAACTAAAGCCGAGTACATAAAACCAAACAGTGAAAAATGTGTACAGTTAAAACATTTTGGAGCAGAGTGATATGCTAAACATGTCAGAGAAAGTCAATACTTCCTTCAAATTGTAAAATGTAAAGATCAAAAATGCTGTGCTCATCGTCGCAGCTCACTGTTTCATCTTATTTCAACTGGTTTTCTTCCACCATCAATTTTTTTGTTCCGAGGAGAATATGGTCTTGAATGCAAATATACAAAGAACAACTTTGCATCTTTCTTTTTAAACTTACCACTATGCAAAACAATTTTGCCCACGACAGTTACAAAAAAGTATCCTAATGGATTGCCATACGACTACTCATGTCCAAGCATTTAAAATTCCTCACCAAAAAAAATTTGTACCAATTGCAGTTTATATTTTGCAACTATCAAATCAATGAAACAACACAAAACAGTTTGCTCAAGTATTGAATATTCGAATGAAATTCAAAAAGTTAGACCTCAACAAAGAAACAATTGAGTGGTATGATCAAGATGATGTTGATACCTCTGAGCTCAACTGGCCTTCAAAAATTATTGAAGAACATGGAACTCCAATACTTGAAGGTCAAAGTCCGATTTGGGAACAAATTTAGGTTTTAGACAGATATTCTTCAATTGTATTTTTTTATAAAAATGAACTACTACAATTAAAATATAAACTTATGAAAATTTTTTTTGTCATGTCACACAGGGTGGGGGAGTGGGGGTTCTTCAAAATGCCACAAAATGTCACATAGGGGAGGGGGTTTTAGAAAAACGACAAAAAAAGAAATCACATATTATTTGAACAGCCGCAAACAACAGTGGTTGAAAATACACAATAATATATAATAGTAAAATAATTAAACAACTAAAATCTATAACAAAAAAGTAAAAAATATTAAAAAACCTTTTACCTTTTACTACTTCATTTATATACTTTTCATTTCTTTCTCCAACAAATACAACAATCAAAACATCTTCTTTTTCTTTATCATTTAAGCCAGTAATCATAGAAGTTAACATTTGATTTAGGTAAGAATGTTCTCTGTAAACAGTTGGTACACCAAATACCAAACTGGCTTTTCTATTTTTTGTTAAATGTATATATGGGGCAAGTGCATCATTATGTCCAAGTAGGTGTGGGAGTCTACTGTAAATATTTGGTAAAGACAATAAAATGTCAGTAGAACTTTCATTAAATTTTTCTTTTAACTTGCGCCTTAGATCTAACATTTCCTGCATCCGAATACTATTTTCAAACTCTAGTTTCAAAAGATTATCTTTTAATTTTTTAATATTTTCATATAATAAAGGTGGAACTGTATTTTTTGCTAACTCATATCGACGAAGAATAGCTTCATTTTCATTTTGTTTTTGCCATATAAAAATAATACACATCACAAATAAAATTAAAAATACAAAAATTCCAAATCGATTTTTCCGCAGGTTATTGTAGGTAAACATTGCAAAGCATTAAATTTAATTAGAACCAAAAAAAAGCTGGCACATGTGATATAATGAAGATAAATTGACAGGTGTAATGAAGACAAACTAATGGCATCATTAAAACATGATGTCACTTTGCTAAAAAGATAGTTTAAGTTCATCAGTTGAGCTCATTGGTGTTTAAAATAAATGTAAACAAAAAAATCAAAATTTTATGTAATTTAAAAATAACCATCAAATTAGTCAAGTAAATAAAAAAACTTATAAATTAAATTATTTATAACAATTAAATGTAATTATTATTGACTAATTAAGTAATTATTAAATAATATAAAAGTTATTTATTATAACTTTATAATTAATGTATCAATTATTTATAATTATATAATATAAGTAATTAATATATCAATTATTGAATAAACAATGTAAAAGAATTTAAAAAGTCAACAAGTTTAATAAATTAATGAAATTAGATATCAAGATTTTTAGAATTGCTATTACTACCACTGTTTTAATTTGTTATACTAAAAATTTCTCCTTTTTTAATGCGTTCAAATCATAAACCAAAAACGCTTTTAGGAAAAAATTTTTAGAAACAGAAATCAGTGAAAGAACTCATGCTTTATTTTTAGATTGAGCAAGGGCTATGGCATGTTTTTAGAGGCTTTTTAACGCCTGGTTGTTAAAATCAAAATCTAAAAAAAAAAAAAAAAAAAAAGAACTAATAAAATTTCATATTTTGTATCTTGAGTCACCTTTATCATGTTTTTGTTATAAAGAAATTTTTTAAAACTAAATGCTAGTAAGTCAATGAGTATGCTGATGATGATATTTTTCAAAGATACTTAAATATTTTATGTTGGAACAAAAGTTCCAAGGTAAAATATTTAAGTATCTTTGAAAAATATCTGAACATGTGTCAAGCCTTAAAATGAAGTAGTTAAATTCAGTGTGTAAAATACCTTGTTATTAAAATTGACTGCAATTTAAATTTTTCTGAACACATTAGCTTTACTGCAGCCAAAATAGCTAAGATGATTGGTTATATGGTTATATGATCATATAAGAATTGGTAGGTATCTGACAAGCAATAATGACAAAACAATAATTTTATAATACAATTATTGCATCTCATTTTGAATATTGTGCTTCATTATTCTTTGATGCAAATGAAAATGATATTCAAATGCTTAAAAGTTACAAAACAAAGCTATGAGAACAATTTTAAAATGTGACTGGTTCACACATAGTAATGATATTTTGTCTAGATTAAACTGGCTATCTGTAAAAGAAAATATTCAAATAAAAGTATTTTCATTTTTACACAATACTATTTAACTACAGAAAATGAATGTCTTTCAAGGATTTTGTATAAAAAAACAATGAAGTACATGATTTTTTTACAAGAAATGCAAATAATTATCACTTAAAAATCCAGAACAAAAAAACTGGACAAAAGTCTATATTTTGCAATGGGCTAATTGCACAACGAATTGCAAAATGATTTTAAATTGCTTAACAGGAAAGAATTCAAGAATCAAGTCGTGAGCTTTTAAAACAAAAAAGATGTTTGTAAAAATAATATGAAGTGCTATGTACTACTTTTTACAATGGTTTTAAATATCTGTAAACAGGCTAATCATCATCATCATCATCATAATAATAATAATAATAATAATAATAATAAAAATAATAATAGTAATAGTAATAATAGTAATAGTAATAATATTAATAATAATAAAGTATTCTCTATTAAATTTTTTCTAAAAAATTAATTCTACTAAAAATCATTTTAGTAGAATTAATTCTACTACTTTAATTTCAGTTGAGTAAGAAAAGGGCATTATGGAAAACATTATGGAAACCATTATGGAAACCCCTCCAAACCACACAAGTGTAGTCATTAAATGGACATTAAACTTTATTTAAAAAAAGATATAATGAGCAAGATTAAAATATATATAATTTATGAAATTTATCAATGAAACTATTAATATATACAACACGCATAAAACCATAACATATATCATGCATGGCTTTTATCTTGAATTTATTTTCTTGCAAAAAAAATTGTCTTTATAGATTTAAACAAAGCCAAATATAAACTTTTATACTTGAACATAAGATAGTAAATTAAAAAAAAAAGTGTTTTTAACAAAGACATTTAACAAGGATAAAATATCTTTTGAATTTTAATACAAACTTAATTATTTTGTTTTTATATTACATTTAATAACATAGTGTATAAGATATTTCATATGATAAACTTACAGCGACTTGTTATATTATAATAGACTTTATAGCAAAAAAAGGATTTCTCTGTTATATTGACTTTAGTGATGATTTTTCAAAATTTTTATGTTTTTCAACTTTATTTAGTGTACAACACAAATAAGCAACAACACAAATAGAACATAAAGCACTTAATATTTAATATGGTTTTGTTTTGCTGCAATTTTAAGTGTAATTTCGAGCTTGTTACTGTCATTATGTTACACATAAACCCTGACTGTGATTATGGGACAATCCAAAACATCAATTTTTGTTTTGTTTTAAAACTTTGTTTTACAAGAACATAAGTCAGGACACATTGTCATAAGCACAAAGTGCCTTGAAACCTTGTGCCTATGACAGTTTAAAGTCACCCAGTACCCTGGAAATTTCTCCTAACAAAACCATTCTTTTTCTAATTAAACTCGATTTAACTATTATTTTTGGAACCCAGTTCATCCAAAAAGCAAACCTAAAAATAAATAAATACATGAAACATAATAGAAGGTAAAGTTTTTAAAATTACCCCTTTTTAATTATCTGTAGTGAAACTATTGTACTTATTTGTCCATTCCAAACTTAAATCCTGATTTCAAAACAAAATATTTCAGTGAAAAAATTTATCAAAAACAACAGAAGAAGCCGCTTGACCCACTCAACTGTTTCTAAATACAATAAGCAATTAGTAAGTGGCAATAAGCAGTATTGCTGTAAGTAAATAGAATGGTAATTAAAATTACTAGAGTGCAAAAAAATACGGTTCCATCAAATTAGGCAAATATATTCTCAGAAGATTTGTGTTATTTTAGTAAGTCTAATAATAATCGCTTTTTCATACTTTTATAGTTTGAAAATGTGATATATGAAGATGATGATAATATCGTATGAAGATCAATAACTTAATAATTACTAGTATTTATACTTTTTTTTCGCTGGATATTAAGATGACTTCTGGACATGCTTTCCAATTTCAAATCTTATTGAAAGTATTATGTTAAATAATTATTATCAAAAAGAAAATAATGAAATAATCTTAAGTACTCTAAATGAAAGTAAAAATTTAAACAGAAATCAAGGAACTTATTGCCATTAATACAACATTACAAATTCAAAATCAAAATCTAAAAGAGGAGGAAAAAATTATAAACAAAGAAAATTTATTAAAGAAAATTTGGATGCTAGCAAACTTCAAATTTATGTTAATTATATGAATACAAATAAAGATGGTAATGTGATCTTAAGTTGTGTCAATGAGGAATCTAGACAAAAAGTTGTAGAAGTTATTAAAAAAAATGAATGACAAATTATCAACAGAAGAAGTTAGTAAAGAAAAGCTAACACTTAGAATAGAATTTATAGTTAACATCAGTGAAGAATACTTACCCCTGAAAAATGTAATTATAACAAAAAAAAATTATTAGCCAAAATAGCTTAGAACAAGATTAGTTTTGATTAAAAGAAAATTATTTAAAAATGGTAATGCTGAACTAATTATCATGGATATGGACAAGCAGACTTTTGAGTAAAAAAGAGATAATCATCTCTACATTAATTGGCAATCAGTGTATGTGAAGAAGCATGAAGAAACATCATCTATTGTTACAAATATCAAAGTTATGGCCACTATGCAGACTAATGTCATAGTAAAGTAAGTTACTGTAGCTTCTGTGCTGGAAGTCATACTTCTAATGAGTGTAAACATAATAAGGTAAAGTGTTGTGTGAACTATTGTAATGTTCTTAATACAACATTAAAAATTTTTAAACAAACATATAATATTTCTGTATTATATAAATCACCTTAATTTTCTGCAGTATCTTTTTTGGATTTTTGGGACAAATAGGTAAATAATATTAGTGCCAAGTATGAGAATATTGTCTGCATGGGTGACTTAAATCTGAATATCTTAAAGTTTTTTTTTTTCACATGGTGAAAAAAAAAAACTACCCGATCAAAAAAATTGACAAGGTTAAACATGATGGTAAACTTATATTATATTTGAAGAAATGGAAAAGATACTGCAAGTAATAAATATAATAAACTTTTAATCAAAAGTATTCAAGATATTGATAAGTCTTTTAAATCTGAGGTAAATTATAATGTCAAACAAAATATCTATATAAATGTTAATATAAATGCTCTCAATGATTTCAAACCAATGAGCAGAAATTATCTTGATAATATAGTTAAAAATATGAAAATGAAAGGCTTAATGTGTGAAAATATGAGTGTAAAAATATTTAATAATATTTATCCAAGTGTAGCAGAGAAGTAATTAATTTGTCATTGAAGACTGGTAATATACCAAAATCATGGAAAAATTCCATAATCATACCAATCCCTTATTCTCTAAAAAAAAAAAAAAAACTCACCAAAACAACAGAAGGATTTAAGACCTATTAATATGTTGCCTGTGAATCATCGCAATATGGCTTCAAAAAATCATCGAAATATGGCTTCATGAACAAGTGTTGGATTTTTTTGAATCAAATAATTTATTGTATAAAAATCTATTTTTATTGTTTTATTGTATTATATTTATTGTATAGAAATTTAGTTTGGGAAAAAAAGATCAACTGAAGATGCTTTCCAAGTAATTCTCTCAATCTGGAGATTGGCATTAAACTAATAAAACTATAATCACAGTAATGCTGGACTTAAAACGTACTTTCAAAACTATTTACAGAGATCTTCTAATAAAGAAATTAAGTTGCTACAAAGCTGGAGGTAAAGTTCTTGAATGGATTAAAAACCATTTGTCTGAGAGAACTCAAGTGGTAAAGAGTGATGACGAAGATACCTTTTTTTATACCTTGTGCGTCAGGGGTCTGTTTTAGGTCCCTTACTCTTTATTATATATATGAATGATATAACCAATGTAATCAAATATGTAAAAATTAACTTATTTGCTGATGATACATTAATCTATATGTTGAAAGTGCTACCTTTGATGATGCAATTGTGAAACTAAATGAAGATCTCAAAGCTAGTATGTTATGGTTAAATAATGATAAACTAAAACTGAACACAAAGAAATCAATGGCAATGTTAGTAACAAGTTTGGCAATTAAAAAAATAAATATATTATTGAATAATTCACATGAATCAGTTATCTTGGATAACAAAAAAATTAAGTACTCTGAATGTGTTAAGTATTTGGGCATTCAATTTGATAAAAATTTAAAATTTACTAAACATATCAAGTAAACTGCTGAGAAAATATCTGAAAAATTGGGTTACATATCAAGAATAAGTAGAAATCTAAGCCAGTGGACTAAAAAAGTAATTTATAATACAATAGTGGCTCCTCATTGTGAATATTGACCCTTAATCTTTTTAAATGCAAATGCAGGTGATATAAAAATACTTCAGAAGTTGCTGAATAAAACTATGAGACTTAATCTAAAAATGAAATTTGGATGGTTATCAGTCAAGCAGAAAATTTATTTAAGATTTTGAATTTAGTTCATGAGGTAGTAACTAATCCAAATAATAAAATATATGTGAATATGTTCAGAAAGAACAGTGACTTACATAAATACAATACCAGAAACGCAAATAATTTTCATATGGAAGTGCAAAACAATATAAGTGGACAGAAATCAATTATCTGCAATTGACTCAAGCTATAGAATTCAACACCTGAAGAAACAAAAAATATAAGAAATAAAAGTTTCAAATCAATGATAAAATTTATCAAAAATAGGTGGACAGATTAAGCGTAGAACTTATCAAGGCTATAGTGTCATGATTAATGAATAAATAGGTGTAACTTTTAAATAATAATAATAAGTAAACATAAGCATTGAATTGCTATCTTAAAAAGACAACAACAACAACAACAACAAAAACAACAACAACAACAACAACAACAACAACAACAACAACAACAACATGATTGTTATATTCAGTAATTTTTAATATTTAGTAAAGATACAACATTTTTTATTGAATGTATATTTATTAGTGGTGCACATGCACCACTATTAATATACGCTATTTGTCTATTTACTAGATGTGCATGTTAGTAAGCATTAGTATTAGTATACACAATTTAATATAATTCACGAACTCAATCTTTTTTACAGCATTATTTATTTTATTTTTTCGTATTTTTATTTGAATTTCATATAAAAACTAAATCATTTGTATCTAAATATTTATTTTTCAAAACCTTAAAAAGGTTATAAACAACATTATACATAAAAACATTACAATGATATGACAAACATTACATGATATTACAAAATAAATATTCGAAAAGATTCAATATATACGAAAACAACTTTAAAATATTTTACTCTTTGTAAACGATCAATTTTTTCTATTTATACGACTCGCGTACCGATGATAATAATTTAACTTTTACGTACAAACGCAATAAAAAACGCGTAACTGTTTTTTTCGAATCAAAAGATTTTGTTTAATGACTCAACATAATACAAAACTTTAACTTTTTTTTTTTTTTGATTTTAATAACGTAAGCTAAACGTAAGATAAATTAAAGTGTTACTTAAATTGTAAATTAGTTAAATTTACTTCATAAATGAAAAAATTTGCGTTTATTAGTTTTCTAAAGCAAAAATAAGCTTTAACGAAAAAAATTAATGTTTTTTTTATTAAGTTTTCAAATTGAAATCAAAATCAAAGTGAAAAAGGTAGAGCTTTTTAAGTTTGTAAAATACCCTTTCACTTTTTGCAACAAAAACTTTAAAAAGGTAAAAAGCGTTGCAAAAAATGTTATAAAGAAAATAAGTACGAATACTATATAAATATATAAAAACTTTACCCATAAAGAATAATAATAATAACAAAGTTAAAAACAAGAGATATTTTTTTTTCAGAACACCATTTTAAAATAAAAATTTTAATATGAAAATCATCAAAATACTTATCTTATTTTCTTATTTTCATATTATTTTATCTTATTTTCATTTTTATCTTATTTTCAAAAAATTTTGTAAACATTTTTAAATATTTTGAGAAATCATCCGGAAAAAACAAGCTTTTAAAATTTATACACATATTTTAATTCAAATAAATTATGTTTTAAAAATTGCTTTTTTAAAACACTTTTTTTCTCATAAAATGGGCAAACGAAGCAAACTTTAAAATTTATTTTGTTCGCAAGTTTTTTTGAGAAACATACTTATTTCATTAGTCTGGACGCTACACTATGGTCGGAAACATCACTTTTCTTGGCCTAAACTATTAAAACTTAAAATAACGGAATTTTTAACTGGAATTTGAATTTGCAGTATATTTTTAGTGTTTTTGTATAAAATAAATAATTTTGTTTTAAAAGATTATCAACATTTAGAATAAAAATTTAAAAAAAAATTTTTACATAAAATTTTTTTTTCTTTTCTTTCTGAGTTTTTATTTTTTTAGTTCTAAATTAGGAAATATACGATACTTACAAGTAAATATGTTGTTTCTGGAAATTGAAAATATGATTTACACACGTATTTACGAAAATATTAAAATTTTATTAAACTCTTTAATTTAAATACAATTCATTATCCAAAAATGTATTTTCCTCTTCAAGTTGTTCTGGATAATCGTCCTCGTCGTCATTTATATTTTCTAAATTCTCAGTCGCACATGTTTCACCGATATCCTCACAATACAATAATTCCTTTACTTCTGGTGGCATTGTTAAACGCTTTCTTTGGTGCACACGTGTATTTAAGCGAAGAGATGAAATTAATGGATCCGACGTGTCAAGAGCTCTATGAAATACATCAAAAAGATTATCAATGCGGCTAGTCTTACGTGCATGGTGCAGTCTGTCGCTTTTATATATTTTGTTTCGTGACTCATCTTTTAGCCGTATGCGTTAAAAGCATTTGTAAAGGAACCTTTGCACATTTATCGTCTACAAGTACACCATCGGGTCTTCACTTACTTTTTATTGCTAATATATTATCATAGGGTGGATAAATATTAGCGTTACGTTGCTTGCTTTCAGTCCGGATGGAACAGTATTGGCTCTTCAAAAAATTGTTTTCGAGAAGAAATGCTAACGCTTCCTCATCAGACATTACAATAGGTGCTTTTACATCATCGACATATAGCTTCCTAATCTTGGATGGTCTTGATGGACTTTCGATGCTTTCTTTTAAAACAACTGCCAAATCTACTTGTCCTTGTTTTCGAGCCAAAATTGATGCTGCTTGAACTAACAGATTTGTTTCGTTGTGTTCTGACATCGAGAGGTTTGCTGCTTGTCTCCTCTTACTTCGTTCAGATTTCTCAGACTACTTAAGTTGCGGACGTCCAGTTAGTGATACAATTTTTTAATCTGGGCTTAGTTCTACTGTGCATTGAGTCTTTGTGGAAGCGATTTCTAAATTTATTTCCCTGTTTATTACAGTTTTTGAACAAAGCCAGCCAGAATATTTAATTTGAAAATCATCTAATCTTCTATGCCACTTTTCCCACTTTGCAGACAAATTATTGTTAAGCATGCGTGCTTTTTCTGTTAAATATTTATAGCATTCATCTGAAATTTTATCGGCTGCACATTTTTGTATAAAATAATTTATTGGTTTATTCCTTATTTTATCTTTTCTTCTGCTGGGTCAACCAAATATCAAAAACTGCTGAATTCTGTAAACAAATAACGACTGAAAAAAAGAATTTACTCAAAAACCGCAAAAAACCGCAAATCGAGATAAACATTTTCAAAAACTAAACACTTCAAAGTAATTTTGGTTTTTAATCTTATGCTTAACACTCCTAAACAAAATGTGTTAAGCTTACTCAAACTTAAAAAATAAATTAATTGCAAAATGTTAAAGACTTTTGGAAAAAGTTATTTTATTTTTTAGAGTATCCAATTTTTGAGTATTATATTTTACACAATTAATAAACTTACCATCACCTTCGTTTTCCATTTAAACTTTTATTTAACACGCATTGTTTTAAGCTTTAACAAGCGATTGAAGTAAGCACTATAAAACACCGAACGCAATTCTGTTTACAAATGAAGCAAACAAATTCAACTTCGATGACTCACCGAATAACGGTGAATTGCATATTACTTTTTGGTTGTTTTGGAGTGTTGACTACTAGATTTAAAAAACAAAAACATATTTCGTGAGTGTAAACATTTTGACTTTTGGCCAAGAAAAATGATGTTTCCGACCATACTGCGCTAGGTGTAATTTTTTCTTGGAAATGAAGTGGACATTACAAAAACTAGTTAAATAGATTGAGGTTGATGTATTGAGTAAGAAAAACTTTACGTGCCTTTCTGAAAGTGCTGAATATATTTGAGCTAATATATTTGTTTTTTTTTATCAAAGTAAAAAATACAGGTTTGCGTTAAACGTTAGATAACCTCTTAAGAAAACCTTATAATAAATAACAACATCTTGAGAAAAACGAGCAAATTCTACGAGCAAATTCTAAAAGTGCTCTTACGAGCAAATTCTAAAAGTGCTTACAGGGTCAAGTTCGGGCCCTTATTTGGTACTGATGACGTCACGCTGATGTATTTTTTTTATCAAGCTAAAAATAGTCAAACGTTAGATAACCTCTTGTGAAAAGCTTACAATAAATAACAACATCTTGAGAAAAACTACGACCAATTCTAAAAGTGCTTACAGGGTCAAGTTCGGGCCCTTATTTGGTACTGATGACGTCACGCTGATGTATTTTTTTTATCAAGCTAAAAATAGTCAAACGTTAGATAACCTCTTGTGAAAAGCTTACAATAAATAACAACATCTTGAGAAAAACTACGACCAATTCTAAAAGTGCTTACAGGGTCAAGTTCGGGCCCTTATTTGGTACTGATGACGTCACGCTGATGTATTTTTTTTATCAAGCTAAAAATAGTCAAACGTTAGATAACCTCTTGTGAAAAGCTTACAATAAATAACAACATCTTGAGAAAAACTACGACCAATTCTAAAAGTGCTTACAGGGTCAAGTTTGGGCCCTAACTTGGTACTGATGACGTCACGCTAATCGTTTTTTAAAATATACATATTTTACGTTAAACGAAAGGTAAACTCTTCCTATATATATACTATATACTATATATATACTTCCTATATATATTCCTATATTTATACAGGGACATATACAGTATATGTGTATATACATATACAGGGGTGCACAGTGTGATCCTTGTCAGTTTCCTTCAGGCATCACGTTTATGGGGTATCATTACCCAGCTAGCACACATACATTGGGCCTACGTTGGCACAACGTCGGAAGCGTTGGTTTATTTTATCACTCAAGTGATAAGGTAGAACCAAAGTCGGGCCAACGTCGGAATACGACTGAATTTTTGCTTTTTTGAATACGTTCAGTGTGTTACAGGTTTTTGTGCTGAAAAAAATTTCGGCCATTTTTAATAAAATCCCGTTTTTAGTTAGCTGTGGGTTATGCAAAGAAGTTGTAAAGAAATTATTCTAAAACAAACAGATTAAATCACGAGAAGAAGTGGTCGTTATAGAACTCGGAAAGGTTGAATCACGAGAAAAAATGGTATTAAAAGAATCAATAAAGACTGAAGCACGAGAAAAAGTAGTCGTTAATGAACTCAGAAAGGTTGAACCACGAGAAGAAGTGGTATTAAAAGAATCAAAAAAGATTGAATCACGCGGAGAAGTGGTGGTGAAAAAAAATCCCCTTTGTTAGAATCCAGTTGGCTAGAGAGATACAGGTATTTATTTTCATTTTTGTGTTTATTTAGCTTTAAACTAGTAGTTTACTAATTATGTAGCTGCATAATTTGTAAATAAACTTGTCTATATTACATTAAAGATAGTAGAATTTTTTAATTTTATATCAAGAATTTGAGTACCCCATTTATTATCATGGCCTGAACGAAGTTTGTGCTACTTCACCAAATTCTCCTCAGAGCAGCACTGATTGCAGGAGAATCTACAAAATTGTGCAAAAAGGCTTCTATTAGGCTACCATATCATGCATTAAGACTTCATTTTATGCTCTTACGTTTTTATTTTATTCAAAAGATATATATTTCTTAATTAAAATTGAATTGAATTGATGAATCAATATTTCGGCTAATCAATATTGATAGTAAATTTCTTAATGTTCTTAAAAACTTTAAGTAATTTACTGTATTCTAGAATGCTAAATGCTAGAATGTTATTATTATAACATTCTAGCATTTTACATCTGTAAGATGTAAAATGCTAGAATGTTATAATAATAACAATAAAAATAATAATAATTTTTTTTTTGCTGTACACATACAATGTGGTGAATCTAACATCTGTAAATGTTAAACTTTGACGGCTTTTGGAAAAGTGCTTATTTTTTATTTTTCATTATTTTTTTTTATTTTCTTTTGTTTGTTTTTGAAACGATCAAACTTGTTTTTGAAGACATTCACATTATCAGAGTTGATTATCTCTCCTGTTTAATTATTCCAATTGTTCACTGTTCTGTTTGTGTAGAAGTTAAATCAGGTAGAATGCGGTATAATGTGTGAATTGCTTTTGCATTTTCTGAGTATGACCTTTTGTTATTGCATATGTAATTATTTTAGGAGGATGATTCCATTTAACTTTATCCATATTTTTACTTATTTTATAAAATTAAATCAAATCACCTCTTGCTCTTCTAATTTTTAAAGTAGTCAAGTTAAATCTTTTTAAAATTTTGTTTTTTTGTAGTAACAATGATTAATAATATTATGCTACTAATATTATACGTTATAATTTAACTGATAGTTGTTTAGAAGGCTGCTTCCTTTGCAACAAACAGAAGAAAAGTGAAAATGAAAGTGATCTGGATAGCAATCCTGATGAAAAAGGTATTATCACATCTTTAGCTGAGTGGTGTGTTAATTTTAAAATTTCTTTGGTAGCTGTTGGAGCACTTCTTTTGTTACTAAGACCGTACTTTCCGTGCTTACCATTTTTTTACTTTTTTTAAAATTATAATATATTATATAACTTCTTGTCTCTGTATAGTATGTTTCTTTCGTATGTTTTGATTTTTCATTGTTTCATTCTTATTTACTAACACGTGTCATTATTTACTGAATGAAACTTAAGCTAAATTATTTTTTTCAGTTACGTCTAGTGAAGCATTTGTTTTGTAATTCGTCATTTGTTACCATATCCCTTTTTAACAGCTGTTAAAGAGGGATATGGTAATGTATTTTATATGCATTTGCAGCATTTTAATGGTGATTGGAATTCATATATTATTTGTATATGAGAATTTTGAAGCATATTACTTCTAGTTTTTGCAGTAAAATACTGATACTATTTTAATAGTTTTCAATAATTTTTTGTTTAGATGTGGTATTAAAAAATGAAAGCGAAATATCAACAAATGTAGTAATTATTTAAAAAAAAATTATTTTGTCGCCATGTTTTTGCAGGTAATATATCAAAAAAAATATTTTATGTTTTTAATTATGGACATTTTATTTGTATATTGTGCTTATATTTAACATATGTTTGTTATTAATTATTTTATTACTTAAATATATATTTTATATTTAATGTGTGTGTGTCTATATATATGTATATATATATACATATATGTATATACATATATGTATATATATATATGTACATACATATATGTATATACATATATGTATATATATATATGTATATACATATATGTATATATATATATATGTATATATATATATGTATATACATATATGTATATATATATACATATATATATATATATATATATATATATATATATATATATATATATATATATATATATATATATATATATATATATATATGTATATATATATATATGTATATATATATACATATATATATATATATATATATATATATACATACATACATACATACATACATACATACATACATACATACATACATACATACATACATACATACATACATACATACATACATACTCTCCTCCCCCTCCAGATTTCTGAACAGTCTTTATTGACGAAACTTTGTGTAAAAAAATAAAAACTGATAAGTGTTTGGTAAAAATATATATAAACACAAAAATATATGAATACCTTAAATTTCAGCAGTAATTATGGCAACGCCTAAAGCTCATCAAACGAAAGATGCAAATTTAAAGATTTCTACCAAATTTTATAACGAGGAGCATTCGAACGTTGTTGTTAGTCTCAAGAGAAGTAAAGATGCAAGATTCGTAAAGATGCTTAGCAGTCGAGAAGAACATTATTTTGTTAGAACATGTGTACAAATATTTTGACATAATTATATTGTTTATTACAACAAATATTGATTTTCTCTAAGTATTTGTGTAATTTAAATTGGTTCATTAATCAATGTTTTATTTTCGTTCATCAGCGTCAAATTTTATTCAAACTTATTGGGACATTACATTTTGTTCAACATTACAAAGAAATAGTTACGCTTTATTTAAAGAAATAGTTACCCTTTAGTTGAAAAAAGTTACACTTATGTCAAATAAATAGTTTTAATTGGATTGCAAAAGCTTTCTTTTTGATTGAAAAGATGAGCACACTTTTTGAATCAAAATCAAAGTTTTTGCAAACAAGTTAAACTAATATTATTTGAGTTATACGTTGGACCAACGTCAGCATGCGACGCTCGCCTAACGTCGAAATCCGACGTTGGGCCAACGGTTGGTTGCGATGTCGCGCCGACTATCAAATCCACGTTGGCTCGATGTCGGTTGCCGACCATCGGCCAACGAATTTTTCGACGTTGATCCGACCTTGGGCCAACGTCTATGTGCTATCTGGGTAGTAGACAAAAAACACTAGAAGTGTTTTATTATTCTTATTTTTTTATTTTAGTGATGCTAAGGTAGAGGCATTCTATCATTTTTAATTTCTTTTTTAGGAACTAGATTAAGATGTGAAAACTCAAAATGTTTAGTTTTCCTTTTTTTTTTACATGTAGCAACCAGACTACAAACGCATACACTCATTTCATATACGCACTATATACATACAAAACTTAGAATGCAAACCCATCAAAAAACATTTTACTTCCATATATCAATAAAAAAGAAAAATACTGAAATAAAAAAAATATTTTTTTTGCCATTAAATAAAAAGTAGTAAACTCATATTGGGAGTTTTAAAACTTAATTAAAAAACATGTAATCATATATTTCAAAATTTTTCCATATAAAAACAACCATTTTATGCATAATTATCAGGATTAAGATTTTACTGTAAATGGTATATTAACGAATAACATAATTGTACAATGAGTTACACTAATTTGGGTTGAGCTTTCAACTTATAAGATAATTTCAACTAATAAGATTAAAAACGGTATTTCGGTTAAAAAAAAAACAATACGGTTTTCAATTAACAAGATTAAAAATGATAAAAAGCAATAATGTTATTAGTGTAACACAGTTAAAGTAACTTCAAAATAACTTAAGTTAATTTAAGAACCCTAGTTATGAATATTTAATACTTTCAACATATATCCCAGTTATTTGTAAAAACTTATTTTTCAAAACTTAGATTTTTTAAGTGTTCAAACTTGACCGGAAAAAAATTATTTTGGGATGTCAAAACAGCAATTTTGATTAATTCGGGTGGTGGTGTCGGGTGGTTGTTGACCGTTGACCGCCCGTTATATTGTGCACCGAGTTATGGTAATACAAATTATGGGGACAAAACGTGGAACTTTTTTTCTAAACCCAGAAATTACAGAACTAGACGTAATTATTAACTAAAAAACTTGATGTTACGGCAACAACATTTTACGGCAACAACAACAAAAAAAAGAAACCAGAAAAGTTTTTTGGATGTCTACAGGGAAAGCTGAAATACCAGTAATTTTTTTTTACAATTGAGTATGACTCAATTCCATTAGTTGGCAACATTTTGGTTTGACTGTGATATTATCTACTGCAGTAACAAATGTTTAAAAAATAACCACTAAAATGTGAAGTAAAATATGTAAAAATATGTAAAACTTTTTTGGCTAACACAAAACCACTTAAGGGGTTGTCCACAAACTACGTAGCGCAATTTTTGACAGTTTTAGACCCCTCTCTTCCCTGTTCACAACATCAAAACTCTTTAGTAACAAGTTCCGTAAGATTCGTTACAAAAACGAAAATTGTATTTTGGCTAAGTTAATCAAGTCTTGGAACATTTCTACGTCCTGCAAAATACGGAAATGGGTATCAAAGGATAAGTTACTGTTCAGATACTGCTAATTAGTATTCATTTCGACTGCGCATCATTTATGCTTTACACAATCATAATCTATAATTTTGATGCTTAGAACCTTTTAGTTGTTGTAATAAAAACTTTAATGATGGTTTGTTATTTTATCGTCAATGAAGGTTTTGTCCAATCGTTGGTTAGTGTTGAATGTTACCAGTGCACTTTAGGTACTCAAACATTTTTAAAAAACTTCATCAGTGTCTCTTTTATACCCTTATCAGAGGTGGAATAGAGACAAATATCTAAAACAGTTGGTGTATTTATTCACACCACACGTGGGGTCAATTGGGACAGACAGAAAACAAACAAAAAATAAGGTTAGTTATTTTTTTTTTTTCTTAAAAAATGCATTAAAAAACGTAAATTAAAAAAAAAAAAAAACTATATTCCTAGTCAGTGGTTGCAAAAAAACTTTAAAAACTTGCCTCCATTTACCCAGTCTTACGGTACCTTAAAACTTTGTGAATTTTCATTAAAAAAAAACGATGGTTTCATTTAAAGTAATGTCGAAAATAATACTTTTAAAACATAAAGTACTTTTTATTTATAAAGTTTAGAAATTATTTGAAACAAAACTTTAAATATAAATATTGTTTTTCTTGACCAGCCAATAAAAACAGTTGACCGTCAATTTTACGTTTTTTTAGGTTTCGGTCTGTCTATATTCTATTTGTTTTTGAAACTTTTGTTGATCTCTTCCGAACTTTGTTTAAAATTAATCCTCATTCATGCCTCTAAAAAAAAAGAAATCAAAGATTGAAAAATTTTTCAAAATTACGACCTATGCTATATTAATGTGGAGTATTCTTATCTGATCATTATTTTTGTCATTAGTTTTCTTATATAAAAAAAACTTTTCTAATTTGCTAGGATATTACGATGAATCAGTAAATAAATCATGATAGTAATTTATGTCTGAGTCGATGTTTTCGTTCGATGAGAAATAATTAGTTTCTGAAAAGTTGAAGGTTAATGATTTAAAATCATTTATTTTCGACAGTTTATTTAGCGTAAAATTAACAATTTTTTTTTGTAATACTTAACTTCAAAAATAAGTTCTTAAGTTCCCTACAAAAAATTGTGTCAATTTTTAAAATGACATACTTACCTTTCTTTCGCAACTTCTTTCCGTAGTTTTTTTTGAACTTAAATTGTTTCTTTTGCAAAGTCCACGTTGACATAAATACTTGTTCGGCATACGTTTTTCGACTTGAGGAGAATATTTTGTTTTTTGTTATAATTTAATAGTTTTAAAACAATTGTTCGCTCTTTTCCTATTTTTATTGAGGCCGATCTGAACGCTCTTTTTAAGTTTCTTTATTAATTTGGAGGTTTTCAGTAAATATGCTTTTAACAATTTTTTACAATCTTCCAAAGATTCACCCGATAGTTCTTTAACACCGTTAGTTTGCAAATTATTTCTTCGGGATCGATTTTTGAGATCTAATAAAGTTTTTAAAATATCTCCAAAATATTTAATTCATTATAAATAAGGATGGTTTGCAAAAAATGTGGGAGCAACAAGTTGATAAAATATATTTTACAACATTTTCAATTATATTCATCGATAAATTTTAAGTTTCATAGTATAATCTCTCAGCATTCAAAAATTATGACCATATAAAGTTTGTATCCCCTTAAAATTGAGGGGGGTTTAAACTTTATGTGGTCATATTTTTTGAATGCTGAAATATTATAATATGAAACTTAGAATTTATCAATGAATATAAGTCTGATTGAGAATAGTACAAAAAATGTGATTAAAAACTGATGAAAAAAGCTGGATCTTCACATGATCTTGAAAGCTCAGTTAACAGAGCTCTCGAGATCATGTGAATCAATTTAAAGCTCAATTAATCAAGTTTAGTTGCAATAGTATACATCTATTTGCAAAAAAACAACAACAACCTATACACAACCAATTGTTATAGCAAATATGGAGAATATTTGAATAACAGAGGCTCACTTTAAATTTCTATTGATACTTTTGTCATGGTCTAATTTTGGTTGCTTTTTTTTTGCATGAGCATTTGTCCCCCCCCCCCCCAATAATTTTCAAATAATTAATTTTGAAGAAATTGACTGAAAAAACGACTAAAAAAAAAAAAAGGATCTTAAAACTATTTCGGGGTAGTTCTGCCCCCAATATAATTTTTGGCCCTGTAACAATTAATTATTACACCAATATTCTTCCTGACATTTGAAATATGAAGATTTTTATAATTTTTTTAACAACTTTTGGTTTTGCTCTTTTAATTTTGTCATTATTAGGGTATTGTATTGAAAAAAATATAGACCCTATCTTATATAAAAATATGTCAACATAAGTATCAAACTTTGTTGGCTTTTAGTTTTTACGGTGTTTTGCACCAAGGTCTGTTATTATAGAAGGCTATAATACATACTATTTTATAAAATTGTTAACAAGAGAGTTTCACCAGCTTTTAATTTATTGGTGCAACAATAACCGCTGTCGGGGAACTTTTTTTTAAGCGGACCAAAAAAAAGTGATGATTTGAAAAGTTGCATTTGTCCTTGCCATGATTTTTTTCTTTTTTTAATTTATAATTTTAACTTTTTTAAACTAATTTGATGGGTTTCAATTGATCATTTAAAATATGTTAAATCAATTTACTCCATAAACTTTATATTTAGAACCGAGTCAACCCAAAACTTTGTTCTTGCGTCTCCATTAAAACTACACCCCAGACCCCAGATATCAAGACCAGGAGTTTAAGCAGAATAAAACTTTAATTATAAGTGCGCACATAAACAAAACTACTATTGAAAATATTAATTTTTAAAAAAAATTTAATAAAAAATATATAAAATATTGAATATTGTCAAAAACGTTTTCTTTAATATAAAGTAGAAATACTCATTGACTAAAACTATTTTCCAACTCTTCTTCCCAAGCAGCTAAACAAAACATGATTGAAAAACCGATAAACATTGCTAACATACTGAGAATACAAGCAATCAGCGGTCTCGTTTTTAATAATTTGTTATGCAGAACTTCGGGCAACTAAAAATTACATATAATTATATATACACACTTATAAGTACACACACACACACACTTATATATACCAAAAAATGTTGTTTTAAAAGCCGCCCTAATACATATTATTAGCCATCCTAATATATATTTTTAAATCCAGTATTATTATATTGAACTCTATATATTCTACACATACATACATACATATATATTAGGGCAGGTCAAAACACAAAAATTTTGAAAATTACGTCTGCAAAAAAACATGATCCTTTACACATAAGAATACAAACTGTAAAACTTACTGCCGAATTTGATTCAATTATTTTCATTTTTAAGCCTTAAATAAGTCAAAATTAAAATTTCGTAAGAAAATCAAAAAAGATTAGGATATTTATTTCAATAGCAAATATTTGTTAGGAACAATATTTTTTTTCAGTACAATAAATGTCTTGTTACATGCTATTTCATGCTATAAAAGAGGGTTATAAAAGCAGTTGTTATTTGTATTGTGCAAATAAGCAAATATTTGCTACTTATTGCGATTTTTTGATCACTTTAAAAACTTTGTTTTGCGTAGCTTCGCCCCAAAGATTTTATTTGAATTCGTTCTATGTTTATTTTTATATATATTTCGAACTATCTTCTTAACTAATTTCTATGTATTGATAGTTACCTTAAAGGTTTGAAAACAGCTTCATTTTAAATAAACTAGATTTTCGTTTCATTCCCATAAATCCAATAAATGATAAAAACATCCCATAAATTATAAAAGCACATCTGTATCTGCCTGAAGGATAATTCTGCAGCATCTTATAAATCTCCTGTGCGTGATACTTTAAATTGTACTTTTTAAAAGTAAATACAACTAAATTTGCATTTTTTAACACAGATTTTTCGATATCAAGGGACCTAAAAGAAATCTCAAGAGAAAAGTTTCTCTAGTGAAGTAATTTAATATTAATAGTTGTAAAATGTATAACATAAGTTGTTTGTGTTTAAAATAAAATTTTCCAAAATGACCCAAAGAATAATTATAAGCATGATGGCGGCATGTGAGCCAGAGAGGAGTTTTAATAAATTTGCATTGCACGTTTTTGTAGATTTTGAATCTCAGAATTTCAAATGAAAATGAACTTTTACAAACAATCTATCCTGCCTATTCAACTACTTTCAACTCTATCCTGCCCATTTATCTAGTTTCATCTTTTGAGAGCTGCAAACTAAACAATGTCTTATCCTGAATCAGTCTGGTTTTAACATAATATTTTTTATTTGGAAAATGTTTATGAAAAATATTATCCATTGATTGTTTGAGCAAGTAAATTTTCTTTCTTAAATTATTTTTTTATTCATTCATATTTTCACTGTTATATAAGAGATATCATTGTTAAAATAGTTTGAATTAATATTACTAACGTACATGGCTAATATAAACCACTATAAATGCGGTAGTGGTATGGTGATAGAGGACTCGCCTTGTAAGCGAGAAGTTCCGAATTCCAACCCATCACATCCCTGATTGTACCACACTCAACTTGTTTCTCCAGGCAGTGATCTTGTTTGTGAAGGTTCGTATTTTGAGGTTTAAGAGTTGAGAGAGGGTTATAATCACAATTTAAAATAAAAGAAAAAAGAAAAAAAGAAGTATGCATTTAAAAAATGAGAAAGACATCGGAGGAAAGAATAGATTCTGGACTTGCAGAAGCTAACATGTGCGCATAAAAATCCGAATTTTTATTATTGGAAAATCAAACTAAATCCTTTGCTTTAAGGACGCACTCCATGCTGTTACTGCAGACAAAAAAAAAAAAAAAAAAAGCTAGATGAACTCCAACTATTTGAAGAGTCGGTCAGAGAATGACAAGAATTTTGCATCAGAAAGTTGTAAGGTAGCATTAGCTATTATATATTTTAAACACAATGAATTTGAATGTGCTTTCTCAACAAATTTATTAATTCAAAATTAGCAATAGACTTTACAAAGCACCTAAATGTTCAATTAAAAAACTATTTTATATAATGTAATTAGGGTTGAGCTTTTACCGAAAATTTACCGGTAAATCGGAAAAATTGTTTTACCGATTTACCGGTAAAATGATGTCGGTAAATTTCGGCAAACATTGTTTTTTTAATAACGTTGAAGGATGCTTGAAAATGTTTTAGAATGCTTGAAATGGCTCAACCAATAAATTAAAAATTTAATTTTCATTTTCCTGTCAACAAAGCTGTTGTTTGTTATGCTTGAAAAGTGATTTTGTTGGTTTAGTTTTGTCTAAACACTTTAAGAAAAACGTTTTTACTTTCTTGTGACTTATTTATCAATCAATGTATTTTGGAAAACGATATTACATCCACGGTCATTTACAAATAGTTATAAAACTAATATTAAGTAAATACCTATAAGTTGATATAAAAAAATATTTTTTAACACAAATAATAAAAAAAATGATGAACAATGAATTAATAATAATGATAACACTATAATCATAAAAAATAATATATTGAGTATAATATTTCTAAATTTACACTAAATAAAACCAATTAACTAAAATAAACAGAAAGAATTAAATAGTTTTAAATACTTAACATATATAAAAAGTAAAATAAAGAATAAGTACATCCGAAGAGATTTATTAGATACAAAAAATTATAATAAACAACAACAAAAAAACAAACAAAAAAAAAAAATAAAGAAAAACTAGAGTGAATATAAAAAATAAAAATAATAATAATACTAACAACTATAATCAATACTACTAGAATACAACCGTTGCAATAATAATCCAAAAAACTTAAAATAAACACGTCACACTCTAATATAAAATAAGTAAAATCTCCAACTAACAGATAAAAATAGATTAGGTGGGTAAAAATGTATAGGAAAAGTCAACAAACGAGAAAATCAGGAACATTAAAACACAATACAAACACACACACACACACACACACACACACACACACACACACACACACACACACACACACACACACACACACAAAACAAAACATGTATCATAATATTAAAAAATATAAAAATAGGGACAAAATCACAGAAAAAATAAAATTACACAACATTTAAACATAGAAATAAATTTTAAAAAGTATATATTTTTGTTACATCTTCGACTTTTCGAATTTATAAAAACGTTCCATATTTTTCTTAACTTTGTTTAGCGTTTAACTTCTTTTTTTTTTTCATACATTTTACTAACATTAATTTGTTTTATTTACTTTTTACTGCATTTTATGGTCTTCTGTTTATGCCTTTTTATTTTTTACCGATTTTACCGGTAATTTTGATTTTTTTACCGTTTTACCGGTAAAAGTCGGTAAAAGCTCAACCCTAAATGTAATGTATATAAAATAGTTTTTTAAGTGAACATTTAGGTGCTTTGTAAAGATTTTGAAAATATATTGATATTGAAAAATTTATATATATATATATATATATATATATATATATATATATATATATATATATATATATATATATATATATATATATATATATATATATAATTTTCAATAGTCTTTACAAAGCACCTAAATGTTCAATTAAAAAACTATTTTATATATATTACATTATATAAAATAATTTTTTAATTGAACATTTAGGTGCTTTATAAAGACTATTGAAAATTTTATATATATATATATATATATATATACATATATATATATATTTATATATATATATATATATACATATATATATATATATATACATATATATATATATATATATATATATATATATATATATATATATATATATATATAAATATATATATATATATATAAATATATACATACATATATTTATATAAATAAACATATATATATATATATATATATATATATATATATATATATATATATATATATATATATATATATATATATATGTATATATATATATATATATATATATAGGGGAACCTGTTGTACCTTTGACCACGTTGTACCTTTGGTCACTCTACTCTGTTGGCTTACTATTATTATTTAAAAAAAACGGGAAGTGTCATTTGAAATAGTAGTCCATGACAACTCTTCTTATCGTAAAACATTATACTTGGGATAGATGGTATTGATCCACAAGCAATTATAAGTTTTGACTCTTAAAAAGTAAATATTTGTGTTAATCTTATTCTGATTTTAAAACTGTGATAAATTGTTGTTTGATTCATCTACGACATTATAAACATTACCCAACATCTTTTTTTTGTTATGGAAAATTTTGGATGATTATGTCTGACCGTAAATGGGGATTAAGACAATAACTGTTAAAGAAACCCATCTCGTGTACCTTTGACCAGTCAAGGACGTTGTACCTTTGACCAATAAAAACTGCTTCCTCGGTAATTTGCGGACTTTAAGAGGGCAAGATTATAAAATTTATAAGCTACCCTATTAGGCGACGTCTGTGCTTTATTGCTTTTTAATGCAAAATTGTTTCTAGTATTATGATGATGAAATAATTCCATTGAATTTTAATGCAATTCACTATTTATTCTTGAACCACTACTACACTTAGAATAATCAATTTTGTTAATTTAGTTAGTTGGACAGCTGAAGCAATATTATTGTCAAGTTCATTTTATTACCTAGTTTCTGCTCAGCTATAGGGAATTAAATGTATCGAAATAGTTAACTAATTTTGTTAATATATTTTAGTTTTAAAATGCCAAGGAGCAAGATTGGTGTTTTTCGCAAAAAGATTTCCGAAATGGATATGCTAAATGCAGTGAATTTTGTGCTTCAACAAAAAATGAGTTTAAGTGAAGCTGCAAGACATTGCAACATTAAAAAGTCAACTTTAATATATCAGTTGAAGCAGTTTAAAAAATCTGGTAGTTGCGAATATTTATATTCACATACCAAACCAAAAAAAGTATTCTCAACTGAAGAAGAATTAATTTTGGTAAACTACTTGGCAGATGCTGCAAATATGCATTATGGACTTACATTAAAGCAGATAAGATCCTTTGCATATGAGTATGCTTTAGCAAATCATAAAAAAATTGAAACTTCATGGATGAAAAATAAATGTGCAGGTGAACAATGGCTGCGAGATTTTCGCAAAAGATATAATAACAAGCTATCTCTACGTAAACCACAACCTACAAGTCTTGGTAGATCTTCTGCATTCAATAGAGAAACTGTAAGAATTGTATATAAAAATTACAAAAATGTTTTAGAACGTTATCATTTTGACTCATCAAATATTTGGAACTGTGATGAAACAGGAATTACCACAGACCACCAAAAATTCTAGCTCCAAAAGGTAAAAAACAAATAGGTAGCATAACTAGTGCTGAACAATGTAACAATGATTGCAACAATGTAACAATGATTGCAACAATGTAACAATGATTGCAACAATGTAACAATGATTGCAACAATGTAACAATGATTGCAACAATGTAACAATGATTGCAACAATGTAACAATGATTGCAACAATGTAACAATGATTGCAACAATGTAACAATGATTGCAACAATGTAACAATGATTGCAACAATGTAACAATGATTGCAACAATGTAACAATGATTGCAACAATGTAACAATGATTGCAGCCATTAATGCTACTGGAAATAGCATCCCACCATTACTTGTATTTCCATGTGCTAAATTCAAAGACTACATGTTAAATAATTGTCCTCCTGGAAGTGTAGGAGCAGCTAATAAGTCTGGATGGTCAAATGAAGTCATTTTTGTGCAATTTCTTGAACATTTTATTAGTAATGTGCGACCGTCAATTAAAAAACCTGTTCTTTTATTAATGGATAATCATGAGAGTCATGTAAACATTTCTGTTATTGAGTTAGCAAAAAAATCAGGCATAGTTTTAATGACATTTCATCCTCACACAACCCATAAAATGCAACCTCTTGATCGTGGTGTTTTTGGACCATTTAAAACTTTTTATAACAATGCCATGAATAACTGGATGATATCACCAGGCAATGCTGGTAAACCAGTCACAATTTATGATATATCTTACCTTGTTGGTCAAGCTTATCCTCATGCTTTTGTACCAAATAATATTATAAACAGTTTTAAATGTACTGGATTTTATCTATTTAATGAAAATATTTTTACTGATATTGACTTTTTAGCTGCAAATGTTACTGATAGGCCAATAGTGAATACTGAAGCTTGCCTTTCTAATGAGATTATTGATGTTAAAACTGTTCCATCCAGTGTACCATCAACGTCATCTATTGTTTTAGGGGAAATCCCTACTGTGAGTTTACCATCAAGATCAATTGTTTCACCTGAGATAATACGACCTCATCCTAAAGCCAAATTAAGAAAAACAAATACTTCAAAAAGACGTAATAGAAAATCATGTATTTTAACTGATACCCCTGAAATTAAAGTTATTCTAGATTCAAAATCTAATAACCAACAATTTAAAAAGACCTCTTCAAGCAAAAGAAAAAAAATGGCAAAGCAGATTATATTTAGTCAGTCTGACATATGTTTAAATGATGAAAGCTCTAATGAAATTGATTTTGGAGTAAATATACTTGATAATGAAAGTGAAATTGTTTCTGGAGATTTTTTAATTGTCAAGTTGGCTGGAAAGAAATGCTCTAGATTTTATGTAGCAGAAGTTTTAGAAGTTGTTGGTATAGTTTACAAAATTAAGTATCTTAAGAAATCAGGAGACTTTTGTAACAAGTTTATAAGAGAAGATGACAATCTTTATGATTTGGAACTTAAGGATATTATTATGAAACTTCCACCACCAAGTATTGGTCATGGTTCATCTAAGCGTCAGTATCTTATGTTTGATGTTGATCTGACTATTTGCAATAGTTAATATATTTTACTCTTTTATCATTGTATTT